>NC_133209.1:22486194-22488694 GCF_958299795.1 Porites lutea | reverse complement strand
CATTTAATGCTATATAACATATGTCATGTCATGTTATATAACATGTATCAGTCATGTCATGTCATATAACATATGTCATGTCATGTTATATAACATGTATCATGATATGTTATATAACATGTGTCATGTTATGCTATAAAACATGTGTCATGTTATGTTATATAACATATGTTATATAATATATATTATATAAAATGTGTCAAGTTATGTTATATAACATATGTCATGTTATGTTATATTACAGATGTTATGTTATGATATATAACATGTGTCATGTTATGTTATATAACATTTGTCATGTTATGTTATATAACATGTGTCATGTTATGTTATATAACATGTGTCATTTAATGCTATATAACATATGTCATGTCATGTTATATAACATGTATCAGTCATGTCATGTCATATAACATATGTCATGTTATGTTATATAACATGTGTCATGTTATGTTATATAACATGTGTCATTTAATGCTATATAACATATGTCATGTCATGTTATATAACATGTATCAGTCATGTCATGTCATATAACATATGTCATGTCATGTTATATAACATGTGTCATGATATGTTATATAACATGTGTCATGTTATGCTATATAACATGTGTCATGTTATGCTATAAAACCTGTGTCATATTATGTTATATAACATATGTTATATAATATATATTATATAACATGTGTCATGTTATGTTATATAACATATGTCATGTTATGTTATATTACATGTGTCATGTAATGCTATATAACATATGTCATGTCATGTTATATAACATGTGTCAGTCATGTTATGTTATATAACATATGAGATGTTTTGTTATTTAACATGTGTCATCTTATGTTATACAACATGTGTCATGTTATATAACATATCTCATTTTATGTTATATAACATATGTCATGTACATCTGTCATGTTATGTTATATAACATGGGTCATGTTATGCTATATAACCTATGTCATTTACATGTGTCATGTTATGTTATGTTTTATAGTATAACATGTGTCATGTTATGCTATAAAACCTGTGTCATGTTATGTTATATAACGTATGTTATATAATATATATTATATAAAATGTGTCAAGTTATGTTATATAACATATGTCATGTTATGTTATATTACAGATGTTATGTTATGATATATAACATGTGTCATGTTATGTTATATAACTTGTGTCATGTTATGTTATGCAACATGTGTCATGTTATGTTATACAACATCTGTCGTGTTATGTTATACAACATCTGTCATGTTGTTATATAACATTTGTCATGTTATGTTATATAACATAAAATATGTTATATAATATAACATATGTTATATATTATATGTTATATAAAATGTGTCATGTTATGTAATGTAACATATATCATGTTATGTTATATTACAGATGTTATATAACATGTTTCATGTTTCATAACATTTGTTATAGAACATATGTCATGTCATGTTCTATAACATATGTTATGTTATATAAGATATGTCATGTTATATAACATGTCATGTCATGTTATATAACATATGTCACATTCCCATTTTTGATATTTTTGGGTATTTAAAGAATACCCATAAAAATCGCAAATTTGGCAAAGTAAGACAAGTCCCAACCAGGGAATTCCCATTCCCATGTGTCATGTTATGTTATATAACATAAAATAAAAAAATTGCAGAAGCGAATTTCTTCAATCTAGTTTCATATTTGTTATATAATTATTAAAAGAAGTCTACAGAAAAATTATGAGCGAAATCCATTTTGTGGGCAAAACTCGATATGAGGATCTTACAGAGACTTGCTCTTAATTAGGTAAAAACCCGAATTTTTTTTCTTCCTCATTTTTTCGGAAACATTTTATTTTTCAATTTTTGAAATATTTTTTTGAATGTATCTCTCTAAAAGGGTTTTCCTGGCAAATTATCAGAATTTTGTATTTTTTTAGCCTGGCCAGCGATTCTCGATAAGTTATGTTATATAAGATATGTCATGTTATAACATGTTATATAACATAAAATATGTTATGTTATATAACATATGTTATATAACATGTGTCATGTTATGTTATATAACATATCTCATGTTATGTTATGTAACATGTGTCATGTTATGGTATATAACATATGTCATGTACATATGTCATGTTATGTTATATAACATATGTCATGTTATGCTATATAACATAAATTATGTCATGTTATATAACATATGTCATGTTATGTTATATAACATATGTTATATGTCATATAACATGTGTCATGTGACGTTATATTACATATGTTATGTTATGTTATATAACATAAAATATGTTATGTTATATAAGATTAAATATGTTACGTTATGTTATGACATCTAAATTGTATTTCATTTCAATGCAATTGTGAAAATTCCGTTTTATTGGCTTTAGGTGAGAAATATAAAACGTATTTATTAAGCAGATCATAAACTTCTCAGTTGAGGAAACCCTCTTTATTTGAACCATGTGATAGATTCTATT
>NC_133209.1:22446194-22483694 GCF_958299795.1 Porites lutea | reverse complement strand
ACGAGTTGTATATACGTACTGAAGGAGAATTTTTTACTACCCCCACAGTATTTGCTTTAGAGGACTCCATATAGAAAAAATTGTTTTAAGATGGAATGAGTACTCCTTTTGTTCCTATATGGGACCAAATCAAGTGAGAATAATGGACCAAATGGCCAGCCCGCTCAGTGTAAGACCCCAAGTACGTTTTATAAAAACAGGTACATGCGAAGGTATTGGCCAGTGACTAATTGGATTTTGTGTTTATGACATGTTTCTGTTGTGGTTCGACGGTTTGCCACTGGTGACGTTTTTGGTTTATTTGCAGTAAACATTTGAATCTTGAGGCCTCGCTTGATTAAGCTGGCCAAAATATGGAAGCCACTATTACTTCTTTAAGATTGCGCGTTAGACAAGGACGGTGCACCACGTGTTGTGTCGACCTGTTATAAGATCTAGTAGGAAAGCTCGAGCTTTCCTGGTGTCCTTATTCGAATGACGTAGGATGCATGTTTCGATTTGTGGAAATTAAATGCTTTTTAATAATGGCTCGTTTGTGTCTAGTGTGTCTAGATCCTGTACTCTGACAATGCTGTGTCCAGAGGCACATCCCCGTATTGGCCATATAGGGAAGTACACCCGCCGGGTAACCATTGAATGCAAGACACCTAGTACAATATATAGCAAGGTTTAAGAATACAGCATTTCGTAAGTCACATAACTGTTCAACATTAATTTAAAAAAAATGTTTAGGACTGTGAATAAAGTTAAATGTTTAAATGAGCGGAGATGTTACGTGCTAGCAGACGTCATCATCTTTCTTTATGAAGTACCACGCATATTTTGGCATTATATTAATGTTGACGAAGTTAGTCGAATCACTCTCAAAAAATTATTGCAAAGTGCGATGGAATTATTACAAATTGCGACAGCTTAGTTTATTACAAAGTGCGATGGACTGTTATTACAAATTGCGACAGCTTTTTTATTACAAAGTGCGACACGGTCTATTACAAATTGCGACAGGTATTACAAAGCGCGATGATTATTACAAATTGCGACAGTACAATATTTGCTTCTCCGAATAGATATTTTACCGGAAACAGTCGTTGGGTACCCCTGTTCAGTGGCCACTTGCAACTTCCAGATAGAATTGAACGCCACTGATCCTAATCTACCAATTGTTCGATCATTTAGCCTCGTTAATTATTTTCAAATGCAACGTGATATTCGTATGCTAATGTTTGGTGATTTCACCATTTTCATTTAGAATGAAAATCCTTGTTAATTTTTGTAATTAACCAGCTTTTTTGCTTTAATGATTATTGAACGTAACCTGTTCTTAAAGGAATGAATATATTGTTTTGAAAGACAAAAGAAAACACACACACACACACACACAGATAATGCGAACCGCCAAGAACATTTTGAGAAAAAACAAAGAAAAAAACAACAGTTATTTGCCTTCGTAAAGTAAAATAGATATTTTGCTTTATAGTTGGCTACACACTCAGCACAACTTTCAACTTACATGTATTTTCGTAGCATATGTGGAAAGCAAACTCATAAACAAAAACAAGAACAAAACAAATCAAACGAACCTGCTTCACACCGGTAGAAAATTATGCGTGAATGCTGAAAATGGTACCACGTGCAGTTTCCGGTTCCGAAACCCGGATGATAAACAGGAACTATTTTAGAAGGTCTGGGGCGGAGTGGCGCTTGAGTATCTGATCTGGAGCGAAAACTACTCGAGCGAGAGCGTCTTAGTCTGAGCCGGTTTATTTTTGTCATGTGAATGCTGTACAAAATTCATTCTAGAATGAAACTCATTGTGGAATGAAAGTCTTTAGTAGCCTTTTATAGTCCCAAAGGTAAACGCGACAAACCAGTGCTCTTCTGAGCGAAGTCAGAAGAGTACTCAATCATGGGGTCGAGATTGGAGCTAATTGACTGTAAATCAGTTACGCAGAAAGAAAAAAAAATAAACAGCTGCCTTAGCTTTATACCATAACTGATTTTCTTACAAACTGAAACACTCAGCTTATCAATTATTGATATTAAGATGAATGGAAGTCTAAATCTTTAAAGGAAAAATAGGTAATTTGCATATGCATTTTGCGCGCCCTTGGTAAGCTATAATGATTAATAACCCCATCGTGTACTTAAAAACAGTCATTTTGTCCGCAATTTTCACTAAAAGGTTCTCCTTGATGTCATTACTACTACAATTTCTAGTCTCTTGCAGTTTCGGTCTACAGCTGGCCGTTAAAAATGGTAAAAAATGTTAAGGCTCATGTTGAACTAAAGAAACAACCTTGAAGGAACACATAATGCCTCAATTCCGTCGACGATCAACAATTGTTTTTGTGATTGGCTTCTTGGCAAGTGTGGTTTTCAAAGCAAAATGCGAGCTTCGCGTTGATGGCACTAAAGTCCTGAAACGACTGGGAGGACATACGAGCAATGGTGTCGCCTATGCCAACTTTGCAGCGCACTCATTTCATTACCTGAACACGACTCCTTTGCTATCTGTCTCGGTAAATGAATTTGCAGAATGTGGGAAACTGTGTGTCGATCACTTTCCTTGCTTCTCCTTTAACGTTGCCGTGTTTCGTGACTTCGAGAGAAAGATTTTGTGCGAACTCGTACCAAGCGATAAATACAATGAATCAAGAAAGTTTTCTTCCAGTCAGATTTTTCATCACTTCAGTATCAAGGTTTGTTTCAAAATTTACAACATTCTATTTTCTCTTAAAAATAGTTATATATTATTGGTGATCAACCTTACGTTTTGATGCCAGTCTAAATATTTGTGTAGTTCTTGTTTTTGCTGATTTAAGTACTAGGATACTCTATTTTCTGTCAATTTTGAGCTCCGTATCTTTCTTTCTTCAGTTGTGACCGGCTAAGTATTTAATACCCCCCCATTTCTTTATTATTATTTTTTCTGGGTTGTTGTCTTCAAATGATAGGTATAAATTAGGCTAATCCTTATCGGTCCTTAAATTTCACAGGTAAAAGGTTAGGATCAGTATCAGTTTGTTTTTCCAGCGGGGAAAATGTCTTAACTATGGGGAAGAACATGCGTGAAACATTAAACTCCAAAAAAGGTTCAAACAAAGTTTGAATTCCACGATCATTTCAACCCAATAGAAAACTAAACCAAAAAAAACCTTAGTTTCAGTCTAGCAAGTGACAAAATGTACAGACGTAATACATTAAGAGTTAAATTACGAAAGAAAACTAAATAAATAAACCGACCATGCACTGCTGACGTTCTATTAAATAAGACTTGTCAGAAACTGAAGCGTTCACAGTTAGCTTCAAAGCTTGTGAGATAGAAACACTTAAGGCTTAAGATAAGATAAGAACTCTATTTTAGCACGATAAAAAGATCAGCATTACTGGTGGGATCGTGCATACAAAAATTACAAGAAAAATAAGGAGTACTGGAAGCAAAGGTACAATTAAAAATTAAAAGCTGTTAAAAATGTTTGTAACCGATATTTCAGTTTTAGTTGTAGCTAAAATAGGTCGTGAAAATGTACAATTGAAAAATTAAAACTGTTAAAAGTATTCGTAACCGAGATCTCTATTTTTTGTTGTAGCTAAAATTAGTTCGAAATTCATTTTATCAGTGTGAAATTTTACAAGACAGCATTTAAATTCTTTCAAGGTTTTGGCCCTTGTTTCCTTGTTCGTTAAAGAGTTCCATGCAATTGCTCCTCTAAAGCGCATGGAGTTCCTTATAAAATTTCTATCGCATTAAGCGCCTCCGTGAATTCATTGAATTAGGCATAGTATTTGAGTCTGTCGATCAATCGCGAAGAAATTGCTAGAATGTAGTAGTGCTATATTAAGCGTTAGCCAAGGTGATTTGAATGTACCAAACAAATTGCCTCAGCGATACAAAAATGTTTTAAAACTAACAAATAGAACAAGAAATTTAACGAATTTACGTCATTACTTTCTGCTTAAAAATGTGTGATAAAAGCTTGGGATTGATTGCTGTTGTTTGAACCAACCAACAAAGAGTTTCTCTTCCCACTTTAACTTCAAACAAAATTAGAATCCGAATTATAAAGTAACCAGGGAAGGTAAGAATGCAGTGTCAAGCAATCAACTTAACCAACCGTTTTTTGTTGTTAAAACAGAGTGGTTGTTCCAGCCATCCCTGTGTTAATGGTGCAACTTGTGTACCCAGTTATGAGAGCAATGAATATCACTGCGCATGCGTTGCAGGATACAGTGGACAAAGTTGTGAAATAGGTATTTGGCTTTAAAACGTTTGTGAATCTTTTTACACCATAGGTGAACCCAGTTTCACACGAAATGTTGATGTAAAACTACCATTTTTTTACCACCTCTGACGCAATCACTTTCACCAATAGGTTGAATATGATAATGAGGATAAGACAAGTCCTAAATATAATAGGATCCTGGGAATTCCGGTCGATTTCCTACAGGTTATGGTGCTTAAAACCCGGACAAAAATACTGCTATGATCTTAAAAGGCTAAGATTGAAGAAGTGGTGCGCTTGGCCCTGTCAAAAGGATGTTTTCTTCCATCGGTTCATGGAGAAATATCAGAGCTTCAGTGCTAAAGAAGGAAGACGACAGTGTTTGTAATTTCCATTGTCAGGGTTGATTATCAATAGATTTAGTTCCCACCTAAGGGCATCTTCTTACACAGCGAACAATTGTTCCCCGGGTAATGTGCATGAAAGATCAGGACTTGAAACTCTTAATTTATTTAAAGTATATTGAAAGCAAAGCCCTATTTAGCAGATTGAGAGCAAAAAAAAAAAAAACAGAATCATCGACACGCTTTTTACTTGTGTATATACATTAATTAAGTATTACTGATGTTCTGTGGTTTACGTATTTACTTTCAAGATATCGATGAGTGTTCCAGTAATCCCTGTTTGAATGGCGGATCTTGTGTTGATCACGTGAATGGATACACTTGTAGCTGCCTGGCTGGCTACACTGGAGTCCATTGTCAGACAGGTACAAGAATAATTTGAAAGCTGGGAATTACATATTTCTACCTTACACAGGTTACCTCATCGTACCGGCCTGTCGCAACGTTTACATTTACTACCATACATAATATTATGTACTATCTTTCAATCAACCAGGCTTCAATCAGAAGAGAGAACACTACAGTTTTTATGATAATGAAAATCAATCTTCGTCGACATCGTCATCGCCACCATCATAATCGTTATCTTTATCACCGCCACCAAATTCACCACCACCATATAACTAGGAAGAATAAGCCAAGAGAACACAAAGACAGTGAAGGAGGCAGGCGCAGATCTAAAAACCTACCGACCTCGTCCCAAGGGCTTTTCCTTAAAAAAAAAATGGGTGGGCCATTTTTTAAGGCAAAACCCGTGGGGACGAGGTTAAAAACCGACTTGACCATTAGCAAAACGGCACGTTGCACACCGTAGGTGGCGTTTAGACCTTTGCGCAACCTTGCGGTCCCCAGTTGACGTTGCGTTGTCTTTGTTAAATCTGCCTGTCATCATCAGCAGGACCAGCATTGTTTACCGCGTCCTCTCTCCATGATTCTCGTCCAGTCACACCACCCTGTCGAGTACATTGTTAGTACTGACTACCAATTTCCTACCATAGTGTAGCTAATGGCACTATACCGTGCCTCTCCCAGGGCAGCTTTCATCCAGCATCGCCACAGCCCCAGCCCTTACACTTTCATGTCTGTCCGTCAATCGTTTCTTCCATGCTAATATTATCTGGATCTCCAAACCTACTTGCCTAGATCCAGAATGAGCTTTTAGTGTCCGAACCCGAAGGTTTCAGGGGTTTCTTTTCATGGTTTGCTTCTCTTGGATGGTTGCCAGGGCTACGAAGTGCTCCATCCACCCGGGTTTGGGATCAACGACTTCGAAATCCTATAAATGCTGGACTTTTGGGCTTGAATTCCCATCCCGGAGTAAAACCTTTAACGCAAAGGTTTTAGGGCCATCAAAAGCATCCCTGTTATTTAAATAGTTGCCCCGCCACATGTCTGCTTCTGGTAGGGGCTTAAATAGGTGATTCGGGACACTTTCAACACGAAAGATATAACCAAAAAAGATGGATGCTCATCGTCAAGCCTCGCCTCTGCTCCTTAAGTAGTATAGTGGGGACCTCTTAGATAGGACTTGAAACCCTTAATTTATTTAAAGTATGTTGAAAGCAAACCCCTATTTAGCAGATTGAGGACGAAAAAAAAAAAAGAATCATCGGCAAGATTTTTACTTGTGTATATATATATATATATATATTAATTAAATATTACTGATGTTTTTTGGTTTATTTATTTGCTTTCAAGATATCGATGAGTGTTCCAGTAATCCCTGTTTGAATGGTGGATCTTGCATTGATCACGTGAATGGATACACTTGTAGCTGCCTGGTTGGCTACACTGGAGTCCATTGTCAGACAGGTACACGAATGATTTGAAAGCTGGGAATTACATATTTCTACCTTACACAGGTTACCTCATCTTACCGGCCTGGCGCAACGTTTACATTTATGTAGTATCTTTAAATCAACCAGTCTTTGATCAGAACAAAGAACACTGTATTTTTTTATGATTTGAAAATCATCTTCTTCATTATCAACGCTATCATCATCATCAATATCATCATCATGGTCATCGTCATAATCATCGTCATCGCCATCATCATCATCGCTATCTTTATCGTCTCCAGCGCCACCAAAGCGACCACCACCATTATTAGGCAGAATTAGCGAAAAAAAGGAAAAGGCAGTGAAGAAGGCAGGCGCAGATCTAAAAACCGACTTGACCAATAGCAAAGCGTCACGTTGAACACCGTAGGTTGCGTTTAGACCTTTGCGCAAGTTTGCGCGTCCCCAGTTGACGTTGCGTTGTCTTTGCTAAATCTGCCTGTCATCATCAGCAGGATCAGCATTGTTATCCGCGTCCTCTCTCCATGATTCTCGTCTGGTCATTTCACCCTGTCGAGTACATTATTAGTACTGACTACCAATTTCCTACCATAGTGTAGCTAATGGCACTATACCATGCCTCTCTCAGGTCAGCTTTCATCCAGCGTCGCCACAGCCCCAGCCCTTACACTTTCATGTCTGTCCGTCAATCGTAACTTCCATGCTAATATTATCTGGATCTCCAAACCTACTGCCTGGGTCCAGAATGCACTTTCAGTGTCCGAACCTGAAGGTTTCAGGGGTTTCTTTTCATGGTTTGCTTCTCTTGGATGGTTGCCAGGGCTACGAAGTGTTCCATCCACCCGGGTTTGGGATCAACGACTTCGAAATCCTATAAATGCTGGACTTTTGGGCTTGAATCCCCATCCCGGAGTGAAACCTTTACCGCAAAGGTTTTAGGGCTCCCAAAAGCATCCCTATTATTTAAAATAGTTGCCCCGTTACATGCATGCTTCTGGTAGGGGCTTAAATAGGTGATTCGGGACACTTTCAATACAAAAGGTATAACCCCAAAAGATGGATGCTCAACTTCACACTTCGCCACTGCTCCTTAATTAGTATAGTGGGGACCTCTTAGATCCCTTTTTTGGTTTTGATAATCCATTAACGCCGATGGCTTGAAGAGTAGGTATTTCATTAAGACTACATCGACAGGTTTCCTTTTTTATTTTGTTCTAAATGTAACGTACATGAGAGGTTTTTAAAGTTATCTTTTAGATAGCTGAATCGCTCCGTTTTTGATTAGCTGACCAAAATTTATAAAAGCTTCCATTGGCTGATTCATTTTGACCAAGGAATAAGCTTCAAATTGCAAGTCACATTTTTACAAATGATAATCTATTTCTATATTTTCTTTTCTTTTGTATTGAGCTCCATGTTTTACACTGAAAGCAAAGTAAGATATTTTTTATTTTTTCAGATATCAATGAATGCTACAGCAATCCATGCTTGAATGGTGGGACGTGCGTCGATGGCGTGAACTCGTTTCACTGCAATTGCATTGCTTACTTTATTGGAGCACGCTGCGAGACGATAGGTTGGTTTGCTTTTCGTAACGTTGCTACAAAACATCTGTTTTAGAGAAGAGAAGTGATGACGTCACAAAAACGAAATTTGTGACATTAAGGGTATAGTTTGCATATCCACAAAGAATAAGATGAAAAATGTTCACTTGTCCAAAAATCAGCCTGTTCGCTTGTTGATTCAAATTTGTGAGGAGATATAGGCAACGTTATGCTCCGATGACTCCATATAAATCCCTCTGATATAGGACTGGATCGTTAACGATAAGATCCAATCCAGTTTTAGAAGAATTTGTACGCAGTCATCATAGCATAGCAGTACTTATATCTACCAACCCATTTGCACTAACAGGCTGACTTTTGGCAAGGGGGGCTTTTTTCATCTTGTTCTTTCTGAATATGCTAACCAATCCCCAAATTTCACAAATTTAAAATTTTTCTGACGTCACACCTTCCTTCTCTATTTACTGGCCATTCTTGAGAACAAGACTGGGTTGGTGTTGTGTTCAACCGCATCATGGGGGTACGAGTCTTTTACGTGTTTCGTGTGCAATAATGATGAAAGAAGCGATATAGCGTCATCAAAGCAGTCCCAGAGTGCAGTTTGACACACCAACCTAGTCTCCTGCAGAAGAGCCAATACTCTCCCCGTGCTCTCGGTAAGGTCCGTCGTGCGAAAGAAATCAACGAATAATGGCTTAACTTGGGATCAAAATTACTAGTTATCATATGACGGTCACCCATGTTCATGGGAGTGAAAAACTGAATTACAACCTGTTGCGTCATTTTTGGAGGACCATGCGGATACATACAGTATAAGCAAAAGCTCAACCTCGTGTCCCTCTTTTCCTCGTGTCCTAGTCTCCTAGAGCGGGGAAGAAAGGGGAAGGGGGGGGGGGGGGGGGCAAACTAGAGACCTTACGAAAGAGTTTGTGATTCAGGATTTAGTCAGTTATTTCACCTACAAATTAAACATTTTCTCATCCCCATTCACGATAACGGGTGGGATAGCTTGCGAACCCAGACATATTTCCAGTCGTCACTTCTCTTCATCCTAAAAGTAAACTGGGTAGGGAGAAACGCCCCACAACTGAAAATACGTCTGGGTTCGCAGGCTAGGGGTAGTACTTATATTTGGCGCTTCATACTGGAGGCTTATTACAGACTGGGCTGAATAAAGGAAACACGGTGCTTTTTTTATTCTCTAGATGTTCCAGATCCAATCGCCCTTTATCCGTTAAACGCTGCGTACACTTCAAGCGACATGATGGGAAATCAGCCAGCTGGAACTACCTCAAATGTACAGTACGCAGAAGGACCTGATGGGACCTCTCAAGGCTCGTACCAGTTCTGGGGAGTTTCTAACAGCTACATTGAACTACCAAATAATGGAGGCTTAGATACGCAGTATTCCATGACAATGTGTATGTGGGTATTTCCAGAAGATCAAGATGGTCCTCTATTTAACTACAGACCGTCGGGAAGTTGGGCAACGCACTTGTTTTTAGCTGGAGATGGAAAGTTTTTTTGTCGTTTTACCAAGAGAAATGATGTTATGATGGACTCTTTGGTCAGCCCGTCAGCTCTTAACACGGGCCAATGGTCGTATGTGGGCTGCTCGTATGATTACAGCACTGGTTTAGCTAGGGCCTGGGTTGGCGAGACAGAGGTTCGCACGAGGTATCTTGAAATAACGTCTTTGAGTACCGCTTATAATGTAAGACTCGGAGTGAAAATTGACGACAGCCGATACTTTAGGGGACGAGTCGCAAGGGTGCAAGTTTACAACATAGCTCTTAATTTGGGTCAATTTACAGCTGTAAAGTTCAGAGGGGCAAGTTAAAGATAGTGGGAGGGACACAAGCGTCAGTTTAAGTTCTTTCACCTACGAATACTTAAAAATGCCGCAAAAGCTGTTCATTTTACCTCCGGCAACAGCAGAAACTACAAAACTGGAACTGCAAAGCGCCATTGTTAGAAGTGGACGCCTCCGATTCCCCGTTATTTGCATGGCCAAAAGCGTAGTTGTAAAAATGGCCCACGAGCTCGCCATTCCGTGTAGCCTTGCCGCTTTTCCTGGCGATAGAAACTTCTGCGTCACAGTGGCCATAAGAAGACCGGCCACAGATCTGATTGCAAGACAACTTGTCACCTGTGTTTCTGACCATAACTGCATCCGCCACGGGTCCACTTCCTCCTGTGGGAGTGCTTCCTCTGCAGGCAGCAGCAGCTGTCACGTGATACGACTGCCAAGCAAGGTCGTATGCACTGTACTTGCCATAACCTGCCTCCAGAAGTTTCTGAGGAAGACGGCCATTCTTGTTGAGCGTGGCGAAACTAGAAGGTTTTCCGGCCTTGGCCAGCTCCGCTTTCAAGACAGGGACCTAGAATACAAAGGAAGAACACACTTTTGAACGTCATGTCGAGTCGAGTGAATTGTTTAGGGAGCCTTTGTTTGGGGGCCTGGAGTATTTGCATCAGATATCCGTACATGAATATTTATTTTTATTTATTAGATTCATCCATTCTTGGCAGGGACATCGCAGCAGCATAACGACGCCAGTTACTGCGGGCCCGTAACAGTCCCTCCCCTTACTCTTTACGAACAGTGGGCGGGTTCTTTAACGTCCCACAGGTTTTTATAGGGCCATGGGTTTTGAGATGGGGCCTATGGTTTATCATCATTATCCGAGAAGACTAGAAATACTAACCGTTCGCAGATGTCTCTACAGAGGCAGCACTTTCTCCTCAGTTGTTTTAAGACCCTAAGTTATTGTCTGGCCGGGTTTGAACCAGCGGCTTCCCGCTCGGCAGACCGGTGCTTATCCAACTGTGCTATCCTCCATAATACAAAAGTACACATGAAATACTTCCCCTAAATTTTGCAAAAGTTGGTATTGTTCTCAAATACACCATCTTGGGAATATAGAGAATTTAAAAACAATAGTTAACAATAGAATTTCGGGTCGAAACAGAGTGTATTATAGGATACTGGAAAGTAGAGAATGCTTTTAAATCCTTCCTTCCTTCTGCATCGGTTATCTTTTCGGTGATACTCAAATTTATATTAATGACCTTGTTTTTATAGCCGCCTCCCCCCTTTTCTAGCTTTTCCAGCCTTCTTGCTTGATCTGCCGGTAAAAAAACGATGTCTTAGTGCACAAGAGGCACGTATCAAACCAGCAGATACTGGCGTTCTTCTTGCGCTGTGAATGGCCATTGAAAAGGAGAGGATCGGCACGTATCAAACCAGCAGATACTGGCGTTCTTCTTGCGCTGTGAATGGCCATTGAAAAGGAGAGGATCGGGATAAACATTAGTAATAGGCCATTTGCCCGATGGCGTCATTTTACTACTACGACCAGAATCCTCCAGGGCATCGTTTTGTTTTACAAATCAAGGCTTTTGTTATTTAAACCTCACTGGGACTACCAATTTTAAACATGAAAGGAAAAACGAAATGAATTCTGGTCTTAGTAGTAAAAAGACGTTATCGTGCAAATGGCCCATTCATCTTCGCTCTGGTAAATGATTCTCAAATTAACATTAAAGTTGTAAAAACTGTAATAGCATAAGAATTTTTAATTTCCTGTCTATCTTGTATTTAATTTTGTATTTTTGTTTTCCATGCGGCACTTAATTCCTTCTCCAAAGTTTATCAAGCACACTTGGTACTTCAAATAGACCCTTCCAGGGTGTTTCAACTTTTGACATGGACCAGTCAGGGAAAATGCATCAACACCACTGGAAAGAACGTTTCAAAATAAGTGATACGTCTGACGCGAAAATTTTACCGACGTTTGTATGGTGGGGGCAAGTTTGTGCCCCCCACCCCACCATACAAACGCCTGTAAAATTCGCGATTTTAGGAGCTAGATCTTCTTTAGTGATCATCAATTCAATTTCAAAATCGGTAATTTACTAGCTTGAACAAGGTCTTTCCACTGGTGTCGACGGATTTTCCCAAACTTATCCATGTCAAAATATGGAAAAATAAATAAATAAAAATTTAACCGTTGAAAGGTCTACCCAAATCGTCCTGTAAACTCCTTCTGCAGGTGGTTTCAAGACAAATCCGCTATTTACTTTATTACGTCATCACTGTATAACTCCTTATGTTAGAGCTGTGAAATTGATTTCCGCATTCCCGTCATATACCACAAATCGGCTCGAGACGATCTTTCAACCTATTTACAGCTGTTTCGAGAAAGGTTGTCGGAAAAAGTGCACGCGACAATCTCGAAAGGTATTGTGGATGGTTTTTGGTTCACTGTCTTTCAAAGAAATTTCAAAGAATGGCACGAGAGGCCATGGAAGTATGTTTGCGAGGGCTAAAGGAAAGAAACAAAAGTAGGTTCGACAGCTACAGTGTCAAGAACAAGTGTATTGATCATATCCCATATTACCTTTCGGGATTGTCTGGTGCACAGTTTTTGCTACAACCTTTCTCGAAATAGCTGTATACTTAGAACTTTACATACTGCTACATCACCAGCATTATTAGTGTTTATTCCAGAAAGGTAAGCAAAGGCATCAGTCTAAAGGAAAAATCAAATATATAAGGTGTCATAAGTAAAATTCATTGAAACCTTAACTGACCGGACTGGATATTAAGCGGACGCCTTGTATTAAGCGGAAAGGATCAAAGTCGTGCCATGTTTCTGTATTGAGGAAACTATATTAAGCTGTTACATAAAATTAACAAGTAATGAATAAGGCTGAGTATCTTATGAAGAATTATGGAGATCGAGTAGGGTGTTATCAGTCGAGGCCGTTCACCGCGTAACACGTAGTCATCGCGTTTCCTGAGCGCACGCCAGATTGCCCAGAGCCGAAAGCTTTCCAAAATTATTCCCACAAAAAACGCATCACAATATCCATGACGAGGCAAAAAGATGAGAGACTTGTGTGGCCTTAAAGAATTGGGGCTTCAATGGCGAATCGGTGCGCCGTTCATGGGTACAGGAGAGTTTTGTGAGTCGAGACTGCGCGCCGTCACCTGCCTTGCTTCGCTTTATGTAGGAAAACAACACCGAATAAACAACGCGCCGTAAAACCGTATAAAACGGCCATGAATTGAGCCCAGGTTACACAGAAAAAGCAACAACAGGCCCAAGTTAACGTAATTACCATTTATTTCTATATTTATGCCTATATTGCTACGTTTTAACAGCCATATTGAATTTCTCATACAAATTCTTCAAATCGTTCGTAATAAGCAAAACAGTATCGAAACTCGCGGTGATTTATGGATCGAGCTTTGGCCGGCTGTGATTTGACCGAGAGAATTTTAAAAAAGTTTATTTGCTACAATTAAGAGCCAAGTTGACCATAGATGGCTCCTCTAACAAAGGGCATCCGCAGCCAGCTCCGTTCTTTACTATTGCCAATTTTTATCGTTTCATGCATCAGTAATTTCGACGCTCCACCTGTCATCATCACCGTTAAGGATAAAGCTCGAAATATGGCTAAAAATTAACAAGAGTTGTGTTATTTCTTCGAAAAGCAATTGAGATCTGCAATCTCAGTTACAGTTACTATAGAGTACTAAAGTGATGACGTCATAAAAATGAATTTCTTGGGGTCGACCCAAAAAAACTTAGAAGGGTTCGTATGGAGTTTTCTGAGCATAACTGGGCTACGATCTCAGAGACATTTTGCCCCGAAATGCTCATTTTTGGCAAGTAGGCCTCTTGGACATTGTTCTTTCAGAATATCCTGACAAATCCCATAATTTCAGAAATTTCATTTTTATGACGTCACACTTTAGTACTCTATTATGATTCAAATTTGCAAAGAAAGCCCTTTTTCAACTTCAGCTTCTTCTTTCCTCCCGCATTATTAAGGAAAAATCCTGTGGTAGATACAAAGGCAAAAAGTTAGATGACAGGGGAAGTAGATCTTGCTTTGACACACTTTAAAGTTGTCTTTATTTTCTTATAAGAAAAGATAAACCGAAAATATCATTACTCCTTTAAGTCAAATTAACATCCAGCGGGTTTATATGACCTTCAGGCAGCTGTTGAAGCTATAATGCAAGAATTTGTATTTAATTTATTTCTTAGTTTTCCATTAAGATTAAGCAAGTTTTTATATCTTGACAAGGTTAAATAACACCGTTGAGATGGATCTTTGACCGGGCTGACGTCTACCAGGTGGCATAAGGTCTTCGTCGCACGCACCGGGCGATTTTACAGTTACAGCGGTAGGGTACGCAGGAGAAGCCTGGTCTACAGGTTTTGGCTGCGCATGCTCTACGATCTCGGCAAGGTGGCAAAAATTTGTTACGCCATTTGCATCTTCGTCCTGTTGAGTTAAGCAATAAATCATCAATCCTTTAATTAGAATTACACTTTTATGTTTAAATAAAAGGAATTTTCACCTGGAACTCTTCGCCGCACGCACCGGGCGGTGTTAAAGTCGCAAGAACATGGCCCGCAAGAGAGGCCTAGTCCACAACTTATGGCTGCACAAGCTCGAAACGTCAGGGCAACGTGGCAGATTTTTCTTGCAGCATTGACATTCTGGGCATGTCGAGTCAAACAAAGGTCCTTGAGATATTCCATTTCCATTACATTTTACATTTTAAAGTAAAAAGACGATATACGTCCTCCACCTGGCGTTGGAAGGGGAGCTGTTGGAACGCACCTGGCAATGTTACAGTTGCAAGGACATGAGTCGCGGTAAAAGCCTGGCTCACAGGGTATGTCTAAACATGCTCCAAAATCAGGGTAAGGTGGCAAGGATACGTTGGGACAGTTGTATTTTGCATCCTTTAAGTAAATAATAATAATAATAAAATTTCCATGACTCGCCTGGAGTTGGAAGGGGTGCTGTTGGCACGCATCGGCCAATTTCACAATTACAAGGACATGGTTCGCAGGAGAAGCCTGGTCCACACGTTATGGCTGCACAAGCTCCAAAGTCAGGACAAGGTGGCAGATTTTCGTTGCTGCATTGACATCCTCGGCCTTTTGAGTCAAACACTAAACCTTAACAAACAATAAACCTTCCATTTTAATTGCATTATATATTTAAAATCAAAAGGACTAATAGGTAAATGGCTTTTACCTGATGTTGGAAGCGGTGCTGTTGGAACGCAACGGGCGATATTACAGTCACAAGGACATGGTTCACAGGAGAAGCCTGGTCCACAAGTTATGGCGGCGCATGCTCTAAAGTCAGGGCAAGGTGGCAGAGTTTCGTTGCGGCATTGGCATTCTGGGCCTGTTGAGTCGAACAATAGGTCCTTGAGACATTCCATTTCCATTGCATTTTACATTTTAAAGTTAAAGACTATATACATGACTTTCACCTGGAATTGGAAGGGTTGCTGTCGGCACGCACCGGGCGATATTACAGTTACAAGGACATGGTTCACAAGAGAAGCCTGGTCCACAAGTTATGGCTGCGCATGCTCCAAAGTCAGGACAAGATGGCAGAGTTTTGTTGCTGCATTGACATCCTTGGCCTGTTTAGTCGAACAGAGTAGTGCATTTAAACCTTCCAGTTTAATTGCATGATATATTTAAAAACAAAGGACTAATAACTAAATGGCTTTTACCTGATGTTGGAAGCGGTGCTGTTGGAACACACCCGGCGATATTACAGTCACAGGGACATGGCTCACAGGAGAAGCCTGGTCCACAAGTTATGGCGGCGCATGCTCCAAAGTCAGGGCAAGGTGGCAGAGTTTCGTTGTGGCATTGGCATTCTGGGCCTGTTGAGTCAAACAATAGGTCCTTGAGACATTCCATTTCCATTGCATTTTACATTTTAAAGTTAAAGACTATATCCATGGCTTTCACCTGGAGTTGTAATGGGTGTTCTTGGCACGCACCGGGCGATATTACAGTCACAAGGACATGGTTCACAAGAGAAGCCTGGTCTACACGCTATGGCTGCGCATGCTCCAAAATCAGGGCAAGGTGTGAAAGATTTGTTGGAACAATTGCAACCTAAGCCTTTTTAATAAAGTGATTAAGCATTTTAACTTTTTAAAAGGAAAAGAACGCTATATTACTTTTATCAAGAATGAGTTGGCAGCAGTGCTGTTGGCACGCACCGGGCAATTTCACAATTACAAGGACATGGCTCGCAGCAGAAGCCAGGCCCCAGGCCTCTGTTTCAAAACGAGGCTAAGTGCGAGGCCATTGATATGAAAATGGTTTTTTTATTCTGATGCAAATGAAGCTTAATATCATAAGAAAGGTTTTACACTTAGCCTCGTTTTGAAAGTGAGGGTTTTGGAACCCGGAAATGGCCTATTGTATTTCATATTTAACATCAAAAAGACTAAGTAAATGACTTTTATCTGGAGTTGGAATCGGTGCTGTTGGAACGCACCGGGCGTTGTTACAGTTACAAGGACATGGTTCACAGGAGAAGCCTGGTCCACAGGTTATGGCTGCGCATGCTCGAAAGTCAGGGTAAGGTGGCAAAGATTTGTTGGGACAGTTGCAACGTAAGCTTGTTGAATAAAGTGGCCAGACGTTTTAATCTCCGTTCACTTTAATGTCGGCGATTTTACAGGTATAAGGACGTGGCTCGCAGGAGAAGCATGCTCCATCGTTATTCAAGGATTAGGGTTATTCATTTCATTATGATTCTGAACTAAAACGTGTAAGGACAGCTATAATTTGACTCCTACCTCGAATAAGACGCTGTGGAGAGAAAATCACAGAAAGGTTAATTGATTTGGTAGAAGAAGCTGTTATATTTTTTAAACGGGACACAAATCTTGGTTGCTTGGCGGAAAGGGATTGAACCTACACCAATCGGCGAATTATCTCACTGTTGTGGTTACCCTTCAATGTTCAATAAATAAATAAATAAACAAAAGGAATCCAAAGTGCAACATCAGTAGTCCTACCTATAGCAGAAATACCGCCCAAAGTTATAGACACAAGCCGGGAACCATTTTCTTTATGCGTTTTTGCGAGAGAAACAACTTTCATGCCATCATTGAAAACGCCAAAAAATTGACCAACTATATAAAATTCCGATTTTGTTTTGTAAAATCATCATTAGCATGCTGGAGAAGAAATGATACCGCACCTTCCTCAAGCAACCTTTTCAAATGATGAGTGACAGTGAAAACATAGGAACATGAAAGCGGGTATTACAGAAAGTAAAAAAAAAAGAAAACGCATCGTGCTTCAACTGTAAATAAGTTAAAAGAAAGGAATGTGATACCAGGAGCCCTTAGCTGATGAGAACCGATGAAAACGTCGTGGCACGAGTACATGGAAACGCCCCATATAAGGTAATCTTTTTTTCGGAAAATCTGGAAAGCTTTGCTTCTGAAAACTGGAATCCTGGGCTTTGAAATCCAGAATTAGCTTAAGGAATCCGGAATCCACCTTCCCATGATAAGTAATCCGGAATCCAGCGAATACCTGGAATCTGGAATCTATACCATGGGATCCAGAATCCAAGAGTGTCTTGGATTTCTTTACATGGAGCTTATGGAAGTTACTCTCTCCGGGTTATGAACTCCTGGTGACATGATCATGATCTCT
Source organism: Porites lutea (assembly GCF_958299795.1). NCBI lineage: Eukaryota > Metazoa > Cnidaria > Anthozoa > Scleractinia > Poritidae > Porites > Porites lutea. The sequence goes on along the minus strand of NC_133209.1, from coordinate 22,466,185 downwards.
TACCGGTGATCCTTCTGCGTATGCAAGGTATGCGATCAGGATAACAACAAGGATGTTGGACATGTCGGAACTGAGATGCAAATGTGAAAATTATTTTAATGAAACTAGTAATAACCGAAAGTTAGGGAGTGCGGGTGACAACGATCGAAGGTCGAAATACGTTTGCTTTATCCCTGTGCTTTGCGTAACTTTCACGTGATATATGGTCAAAACACGCGTGATCAGAATACGAGTGACAAAAGGTCCAAATACTCGTGATCAGATTGCGTTCTGTGCATTCCAGTGGAAGCCCAAACGGTGCTGGTTACATACGTGCCGTGCATGCGTAATAGCAACCTGGAGATTAGGATTGCGGACTCCTCTTGTCGCCCGCAAAAAATGATGCCTTTCAAGGGTATACCGGGAAATCAGCGACATAGCGCCGAAAAAGAAAGGCCTGTATTGCGTAATATCAGTAAACTTGCACCTTTAATATATATAATAATACAAAATCGACAGCATGAGTCTTCTTTCACTTTGCGCATTTTTTCACCAAGGGGGTTGTTCTCAATCATTCATTACTAGAGAGCTAGTGACTCAGCAAAAACCCTTGAAAGTCAAAACAGTCCAGGCGTTGAGATAAAGTTTGCCTAAAGAGTCACCGAAATGTTAAATTAAGAAACATTTAGTTTAGTTGTCAGCCCATATTTTTGTGACTTTTGTTATCGATATAAAATAATTTTTATATTCCGTTGATATTAAACTTTGGCTCATAACCCGCCGATTCCGATAGGAAAGAAAATTCAATTCGCGCCTGAAATTGTCCCTTACTTATTTTGATCATTTATAAAGAGAACGCGAGGGTAAAAACTCTCTATTAAAATTACAGAACTGGTCTTCCTGAATTATAAGTTACGGAATGACTAGCCTGGAATCATGTAACCAACTCAACCATAACTCGATTATTAGCCAACTCTTGGTCTGAAAAATGCCTTTTTGAATTAAATAAAGCTTTATACTAAATTAATTTAAAACGAGCCAACACATCATTTCACTACTACTAGCCCTAGCAACGTATTTTTACTTTGGTACAAAGACAAATTGTCTTAATTTTATTTTTCTAGAAATATTAAAATTTTTATCCCTCTCTTGTTTAAATTGACGTGACAAAACAATTTTACTTTGTAGTATACTCACCGAGCAATTAAGGCCTCAGGAACTCCGTTAAATGCAAACTCCAACGAAACAAAGATAACTAAAATTTAAAGCCACCGGTGTCCTGTAATATTGAATTTATATTAAGTTGTTATAGTAATATTTTTCTGACGTAGGTGATCACCTTTGAAAAAAAAAGAATTATTTCCTTGTTCGAAGAATACGAGCTTTGATTAACCAACTACAATTATACACCTTGATGGTCTCATTAATGTCGAGACCAATACAGCTTTATCTGTATCCGATTTCAAGCGGAAAATATCAAATATGTGACATGATTGTGCGTTTCTGCTTGGAAAGTGAGCCTGACCACAATTGCATGTCATTTCCTTTCCCCCCTTTACCAGCTATTAATTCAAATCTCGTCGCTTTTTAAGCTTCATTTTTAGGCTAACATTGGTGTTCTTTTAAAAAGTATGCAGACCGTTGCTAGGCCGTTTTTTCTAAGAATCTTTTTTAAAAACCGCTAAACAGGCATCCTGTGACATATATAGACTCTATATAGATAACCTTTTGCCAAACACTGCGGTTTTTGTACTGTAGTACGTGCAGTCTCAGGTGCAAAGGCCATTGATAACATCTGTGTGATACATTGAATAAACCTTTTGTATAAATATTTCTTACCTTTCTAGCACCTGTCTGCTCAAATGTTTCAACCTGTTTTATCAACCATAACGGATCCATCTCCGTGAAAATAGACAGCCTTTTTCTCTCTCTCCCTACCCTTCTCTCCCTCTTCCCCCGCTCTTTTTGGCACAATTTCCTTTGTGTTCGCAAAGGCATTGCGCGTAACTTTTGCGCGAACAGTCACAACTTCGTTTTCAGGGGTAATCTCTTTCCTTTCATTGACTTGCTGTCAACGGTTTCTTATAAACTATGCACAGTCAACCCAACCTGCTAGTAGTGCCTTGGTGAAATGTAATTATTGGTCTTGTTTCTTTTTTTGCTGCCCATTTTCGTCGTACGAAAATCCAAATTAAAACTGTGCTGACTGCAGATTCCTTTCCTTTATTTTGTACTTATGATGGAAAAGCTCTCACAAAAGCCACTTGATACACACCCTTTTAAACTCAAGAGTAATATTGAAACCGGAATTAACATCCTCGTACTCCTTGTGATATTCCTTGTACCTAATCTTGGATTTCTTCACTTTTCAGTCATAGCTTTACGAAGTTTCTTGTTGGTTTTGAGGTTTGCCTATTTATTAACTTTGAATATTCTTTCCTTCGCTTCGTTTATCTTTGAAAGAAGAAGAAGAAAAACTAAGCCTGTGACTTTGCTCTCTTGACATTTCCTCTCAAGCTGATATTGTTTAAAGGGTCTGGTAAGTAGCTGCACGTGATAGACTTACCTTTACTCAGGCTGTGCCCTCCGCATAGCAATTATTTGATCCTTAAAGGATTGAAATAAACTGTAGACTTTGCAAACTGAAAAAAATCTCTTTATTTGAGTGTCAAGGTATTTAGCACGAAAGTACTAATTGGGGATACTATTTATACGTCTCCAGCTGGAGACAGGACCGCTATTTTACGTGGTCATCCGAGCCAAGGTCTAACCGTTTGCAGTGCAAAGGGAGCACCTTTATTTCTCAGCTATTTTAAGACTCCGACTATAGGTCTGGCAGTTGCAGCTTCGTTTAAAAGATGGCTGCAATCATTCAGGTTGAAATATCATCTAAGTGTGAATATAAAAGCAGAAAACAGTTCTACCTTGTGTAAAAATCATAAAGGGGGGAAAGGGCCTTTCTACGGATGTTAACGAGTGCTCTATTCCTGAGTGAACTAAAAAAGGAAATGGCGTTTACGGCTATTCGAAGACGAAATAGCTGAATTTCTAACTAACTGAACGGAAGATATGCAAGAACACGCCAAATATCTTTCGCTCGAAGGTTGTTATCTACTTATTGATGAGTATCCGCAAGGAAACACATCTGTTTATATCATGAAACGGTGCCAAGAAATGGGCCAAAGTTTTTAAGAAAGTCTACGAGATGATAAGCTCGTTAAGAACTTCGAAATGTTTCGAATGAATAACAAAACAATTATTGAATTCGGTTTTTGTACGACGTGAAGAATTATGCAGATCTTGGAGGATGTTATCCACCTTCAGCCTCGATGGATAATATCCTCCTCGATCTGCATAAATCTTCACTTCCTTCTCGGTCTCATTCAATAATTGGCAAATGTAATCGCATGGGCCCGAGGGCAATTAAAGTTTAACGAGATCGTTCTTATAAAGCTTAAGAGGAAGACAAGAGAGGATAAAGGGGACAGAGAAGACATCCCCCATACACACCTAGGTAATTCGTCTCGAGTTATTTTTAGAATCGGGATAAAGTTACCTCGCGCGCTGCGTGGATGTTTCGTGGGGGTTTCGCATGACTAAACGCCGTGCAAAACATGTCGGGCGAAAGGCAGTGAAAGCGTAAAGAGATAGAGAGCATTCCTGAATATTGAAGCGAAATGAGTCGGCGCTCACCTGGGAAAAGGGAATCGCTGGACTCTTTGACAACCCGTGTTGTCAAAGTTGTCGTAACCTCAGTGCTTTAATAAAATGAGAAATTTTGCCGGTCTATTGAAACCGGTCGTTTGTACAATAAAGCAAGTAGGACGCCAATTGTCATTTTTGTTGAATAATAAAAGAGTAATAAAAGAATAAATATCAAACCAGAAATTTCTCTCTTCAAACCGTAAATTATAAATTATCCTGAGAGAATATTCAGTGGGTTAAGGATTTCCCTACTGTATTGTTAGCTCTATACAAGAGAGGGAGGAAGGGCGATTCTTTTTTAATTTCCGTTTCGCTGACACAGCTTTAGCAGAATCTCTCTTTAGTGGTTTTCGTCGACAAAACGAATAGCAAAATCGCTCTGCGCGTCTTCCCTCATTTTTTTCTGCGCCAATTCGTGAAGGACGCGTGGCTCTGAGTGTGGGTCATCCACGCGGAACACATTCGCGCTATGTGATTGGCAGTCGCCTAATCCCCCTTCGGATCTGTGGTCTTTAAAATAACTCGAGACGAATTACCTATGGAATAGGGTGTGTATGAGGGATGCCTTCTCTGTCCCCTTTATCCTCTCTTGTAGGAAGGCTGACATTAGTCTTCTTTCAAAAAGAGTGAAGACAGTACTAGATGACAATAGAAAGCTTTTTAAAATACCATTTGTATCCCTAAACACCGATATCGACGTCTTAGGCAGGCTTCTATCTATATATTACGTACTTTTAAAGGTGCCAATTTTTTTAATATCCCAATTAAAGTAGAGATTAGAGTGCGAAATAGTCCCTCGTATTCCTCAGGGAGAGTTGAGCCAGCGAAATACACGAACGCACTAGGCACGCAAAAGTTTTTTTATTATGGTTAATTTCAAACACACAATACATGGGTACAAAACAATGTATTACAACTGTGGTACAATGATAATGGGCACTCGTTCCTTATTATGCACTATTACTTAAACGTACCGTAAGGACACAAAATATCATGACAAATCATTTTATACGTAACAATAGTTACTGTACTTAAGATTGTCTTAACTTAACATATTAAGCTCGGCAGCAACAAAAGCTAAAATAAATATTGGGGGCAGTCATGATGTCTTCATCCGAGTTTGTCACCTCATTTCCTCCATTGGCGTAGCATTGCAGTTGTAGTTATAATAGTAGCCCACTACCTTTCCATTTTGTTTGGCCTTGCCCTCTTTTCCATAAACAGAAACCTCCCCGTCGCAGTTTGGAAAGGAGCTTTTGGCGCAAATCTGTGCGCAGTTTCTTCCTGAAGCAACATTCCTCGCCAATACGCCGTTTGCACAGCAACCAGATCCTCCTGTGGGAGTGCTTCCTCTGCAGGCAGCAGCAGCCGCCATGTGGAGAGACTGCCATCCTAAGTCGTAAGCTTAGTGTTTTTGATAACCTGCTACAAGAAGGTCTTGAGGAAGACGGCCATCGCTTCCAAGCATGGCGAAACCACCGGGCTTACCAGCTGTAGCCAGTTTGACTTGTAGTTTAGCAACCTGTAAAGGACCCTCACCTGAGACTGGATATCAACTGACAAGATCAAGTACGTTGATAGTCTTGATATTCTACTATGAAATGTTTTCAAAGGATGACATTTTGAACGGTAGCTCTGAATTGTCTGACTAAAATGGCCACCCAACTAAATAACTAGGGATTGAATGCTTTTAGGAGTAAAGAAAAGAACGGTCGGCTAACGGAAGCACTGGCGCATTAGACGGAATCGGATTTCATAGCTATGATCTAAGTCGTTTTAATTTAAGAGCATTGAAGTTGACAAAAAGCGTGAGTTTCTTTACTGGAAACGGTTTAACGCCCAGTGTAAAGGTATGATTAAAGATATGGATGGGAGTTAGAGTCATGGTTCAGTGTCAGCTCATGATCAAAGCATTGTTAAATGATACAAAAAATCTGGGGACTTCTTGTCAAAAAATCTGAAAAAAATGCTTTAAACTATACAAATGCATACTTGGCTCTTTAATTCCTCCAGCTCTTTTAAAACTGAAACTTGTAAGAAAAGACATTAAACAAAGCAGGTTAATAGCCGAGTCCGTCTTCTCGGATCCTAAACGGGCCACACGTGTGTATCTTCTTAGTAATTTGGAGATGCAGGTTGTCATGGCCGCAGCGAATCATGCACCATTTCAGTTCGCCAGCTTACATGAACTGGCAAAGGCTTCTATTATCTGATTCTGGCCAATCATCGTTTCCGTCATGGAAGAGAAACCTTTTTTGTCGACGAGTAGTGTTCGTATCCAGATTTTCTCCCTTTTAGCTCTCCATTTAACTGTGCATGTGTTGGTACGATCATAAAACCTGTATAAAACTCCGCTTCTTTTGAAGTGTTTTTTGGTGGATAGACTATGGATGTCACGGTTGTCTCAGAGGCAAGGATAATCTGACAGGGAGATTAAGCAACTTTGACGACGACAGCTTTTGCTATTTGCGGGTGGAGATGGCAAAATGATGTGCATGAAAAAAAGTATAGTGAGTGTGCAACATAATAAGCAAAACAACAATTTTGTACGTGCGTAATTCCTTTGCCGCCACTGCACGACTACAACAATTAATGTGAACCTTACGAGAAATATAGAGTCATCTTCCTCACCCCAACCCCTAGACATAGGTCTGTGAACCAATCAACTAAACCTGTTTTTGCCAGTCCAAGAAGAATTAAATAAATATGCCCATCAATTAAAGAGGAGTTATATTTACCTTGACTTTGGTTTGAGAGCCTTTGTCCAGTAAGGCAAGAAACTGCATCATTCTATTTAATAAGGCAAAATACTAGCCTGAATTTCATCCGATTACTTCGAGTCGTTATTACTCCCTCAGTAACGTCGTTGTTGAGAGGAGAAAACGACTCGAAGCAATCGGATGAATTTCAGGCTAGCAAAATACGTAATTATTAAGCAAGTAAAAAAAGACTTCAAAGAGAGAGATGATCAGTTTAGAAGTTTTTCAGTACTTTGTCGCAGGTTTGTACAATACACGTAAATAATATAACAATCAGCAATGTTTTATACGTAATCAATTGAATCCTCTATTGTAAAATCGCGCTTCTAAGAACTTAATTGTTGCTCCGTACTGTACTTGTATTTTATTTTCAATTTTAAGTTGCCCTTTTTTTCATTACCAGAAACAGTTATATTAAGCGAAAATGAAAAATGAAGGAAGCTTGTATCCGGAGGAGATGCGGGCTTTGACCGGAATTAATTTGTTAAGATGTTTGGGCCTTTAAACCAACTGTACATATATATTCTGTCTAAAAAGCCAGGAAAATATTTTCTGTTGTTGTTAGGTTAGTCCTCTCCTGGGTTAGTTAAATATGCGCCATAACACCAAACCTGGGTTGCCTGAAAGATAGTTAAGCTAAGCCAAAATGACTCAGCCAAACTTGATACATAATTTTCTCGTCAAGAAAATGACTCCAAATAGTCTGTAAAAAAATGAAATAAAATAACCCGATCATGGGTTTAAATTAACTTCATCCATGGTTTTAGCGTTAACTAACCTTCAAGCAACCTACTCCTAAAACACATAAAAACGCAATAAAATATTTACGAATTCTTTCCGTTTGAAGGGCTTTGTCACGCTATTGGAACGTTTGTTTAATTGCATCAATTGAATTCCAAAAATAATGGTCCAGTTTTGTTACTTAAGACTATATTGAGGCATTGAAACTGTTTCCTGCCGCCTGTTACAAAGGATGGCAGGGATGGTCATGGAGTGAAACTTGAAAAAGTTTTCAAGTTTTAATGCTATGCCTGCACAACTCGCCACAAAATTATAATTGTTCATGTTCCTTGACGAGATTTGTTTGGTATATTCTTCATTACTCTACCGGAGGATTTTGTGTGTGGGTAAAGTCAGTAAGCAATGACTGTAGCAAAAAATGGACCTAAAACAGTGCAATATCATTGGTGACATAGCTCCTTGAACGACGTCTCTCATTTGTTTAGTCAAAACCACTACTGAAGTATCTCACGTACCAGACAACGAGTCTCCAAATCGCAGGATTTTGTACAGTACCGGAAATGATCCCCAACCGCAAATGATCGCGAGACCGCAAATGATCCCCAAAATGGACCGCAAATGATCCTCGACCGCAAGTGATCCCTAAAGTCGACCGCAAATGATCCCGTGAAAACTTGAGGAATGGAATGGATTTTATGGGACTGATTACAAAAAAGGACTGATTATAAAAAAGAAACCTTTTTCTCTCGCCTTTTAAAGAAAAAGGGAAGGACGACGCTAAATCTCAGGTCAATTTATACAAGGCGAAAAAAAAAATGGAATAAATCTGAAAAGGTATGGTATTAACCGTATACTTCTTCCTTTGTCGATTGCTTCAATTTTCTTTCAAGAGTGTTTCGTCTTTTGAAAAATTTAAGACAGACAGGACGTTACGCAGAAAAATTGTTTTAACGCCTAGAAGCTCAACTTTTCTATTGAGGAATACAAAGCCGGGCACCCTCTACCTAACAAGAGCTTTACTGACTTTCCTGATCATTTTGAAAGCGTGAAATTAATCAGCCCAAGAGACTATAAAGGGGACAGAGAGGGCATCCCCCATATACACCCTATTCCATAGGTAATTCGTCTCGAGTTATTTTTAGAATCGGGATAAAGTTACCTCGCGCGAGGCGTGGATGTTTCGTGGAGGTTTCGCATGACCAAACGCCATGCAAAACATGTCGGGCGAGAGGCAACGAAAGCGTAAAAAGATCGAGAGCATTCCTGAATATTGAAGCGAAATGAGTCGGCGCTCACCTGGGAAAAAGGAATCGCTGGACTCTTCGACAACCCGTGAAATCAGTTTAACTCGAAGTTGTCGTAACCTCAGCGCTTTAATAGAATGAGAAATTTCGCCGGTCTATTGAAACCGGTCGTTTGTACAATTTAGGGAGTTTAAGATCCAACGACGCGAACGACAACTAGAACGTCAAAAAAACGAGGTTTAATTAGCAAAACAACAACTTCGCACGTGCAACACACTTTTTTGTTCATTTCTTTCCCGTTTTTGCACGACTACGACGTGAAAATGCCTAATTTCGCGTTTTATGGAGGACGTAAATAAGCAACGACGAAATTTTATTTCTCTTTCTGAGCTTGAATATGGTCCCTTGAAATTCAGCTTTAGGGGGGTTCGCCTACAATTGACAGGGTAAGTGGATAGAAATAATCGCTATAAAGACTGAAAAAAATAAACATCAAACCAGAAATTGCTCTCTTCAAACTGTAAATTAGAAATGATCCTGAGAGAATATTCAGTGTGTTAAGGATTTCCCTGCTCTTCTGTTAGCTCTATGCAAGAGAGGAAGGGCGATTCTTTCTTAATTTCGGTTTCGCTGACACAGCTTTCGCAGAAATCTCGCTGTAGTCGTTTTCGTCGACAAAAGGAATAGCAAAATCGCTCTCCGCGTCTTCCCCCATTTTGTTCTGCGTCATTTCGTGAAGGACGCGTGGCTCTCAGCGTGGGTCATCCACGCGGAAGACATTCGCTCTATGTGATTGGCTGTTGTCTAATCCCCCTTGAGATCTGTGGTGTTAAAAATAACTCGCGACGAATTACCTATGGAATAGGGTGTATATGGGGGATGCCCTCTCTGTCCCCTTTATAGTCTCTTGATCAGCCAGAATATTTCATTTTGATTTTTCTCTGAAGTGTCAATTTTACGTGATAAACAGCAAGAAATTTGTTCGTAACTTAGGTGCCCGTTACGAAACAAGACATGATTTAACATAAACACAAGTCAAAATGCCCCTGAACTTATCAATGTCCACAGGTTTCGGTTTATTTCGAAATAGCAACTTTCTTAAATCTCATGAACGTGTTGTGAGTAGTTATATTAGCGTTTTTATGTATATTCATTTGTTGTGCTTTGCTGAAGACAGTTTCCAGAAATCTAAACCTGGTAATGAGAAACGCAAAGCCAGGTAAGCGGTAGTTATCGCGTGACAAAACATCGTAAGAAACCGTCACATTCACGGACTAAAAGAAAATCGCTTATGATTATTCGGATCCAGGAAGCACTAAGGAGAAAGTTAAACAACCTAAAACCCTTATTTAGCGGCAATGAAGAGTACTGCATTTCAAAAGAGGTAAAAGGAAATGCTCTTGCATCAAAGGGCAAATCATGCCGACCAGAAACAACAATAACCGCAGAAAATGCGTGTCATGACCTCTCACTATGAAATAAGCAGCAAAAATCACATTTGCTCAGTCAAAACGTTTTCCTCAGAGGTATAATCTACCTGCCAGAGCCGGAAAAAAGTCATTGGAACAAGCAGCATTTTAGCATGAGGTAAAAGCCGTGTGTTGCCTACCTACTTCGTTTTTACTCTTGATATGATTTTTTTCATTTATTTTTTATTGATATATTTATTTGAGAAGTAAAATTTAGCTTTTAACCTGACTTATTGTAATTATAATAAAATCGACACGATGATCCGCTAACTTGAGTCCAAGTCATTCCTGTTTTTCTTTCGGGATCATTTGCGGTCGACTTTGGGGATCACTTGAGGTCGAGGATCATTTGCGGTCCATTTTGGGGATCATTTGCGGTCTCGGGATCATTTGCGGTTGGGGATCATTTGCGGTACTGTACAGTACCGAATACTCAAAATGTTTAGATCAGCAGTCCCGTACCTCAAAATCTCTTGGGTTTTTGTAGCCTCAGGTGGTCTTCCAGAAGACTAGAGAATACTACAAGCTCAGTTTGCAGCGTATTTAACCTCCGTCTCCAAAAAATCACCACAGGGTAGGCGTGGCTTGAATTAATGTGCACCTATCACAACCAACTAATATGGAAGTATCGATATAAATGAAAATCTTAGCATGGACAAATATCAGGAAAGTGATAAGAGTTCGATCCATTAAAAAGTTCCGAATGTCTGGTAATCTCTTTTCTTTAATATTAGCTAGACGCCTGTTTTAAGTCATTGAGGCAAAACGTGACGCCATACCGTCGGTAGTGAGTTTCGACGCCCCTTTCTCCAGATAGAGGTGAATGCTTCACGCGTGGTTTTACCCTGTTAAACACTTGTCTCGAAGGTGAACGGAACAAAATAAGATGTATAGAAATGTAAAAATAATTAAACGTGTGTCAAAAGCAGAGAGCGAGAAACTGGGCAAACCGGTTCCAATATTGGATAAGTCCGGTTCCAATATTAGATTTGACTGTTTGATTGAGCCTAATTTGGAAACAAGCACAGAACTAAAAGAAGATATGCTACCTATCCCTGCAATTTTGATTTTCCTCACAAAGAAGATGGAAAAGAGAATCGAAATAATAATAAAGAATTAGTTATCACGGTCTATCGAAATACAATTTTGGTTGACTGCACGGCGAAACTATCACCATTCAATTTATTTTAGATTGTATAAGAAAACTGTTAACCAACAGCCCGCGCAAAAGTTTAGGAATGTGCCTGTTCGTACAACAAAGAAATCATACGAGACTGCAGTGAACAGTTGCATTACGTATTCGGGCGCATTAGATGTTAGAAACTTAACATGTACAATACAGTGTGATTCGGTAGTAATGTAGTTTTAAAGTCATAACTTTTAAAAAGATAACATTTTCAAGATTATTTCAATCCAGATACAACTACTGTACCATTCTTGAGTTTCTCTACAGCTCAAGATGATTGATTTGATATCTTTCTCACTATCCCGAAAGTTTATCAAATATATAAGGATCTCCGATATCACTATTTAAGAGACTTAGCAACTCTGAGGTTATTATTATTATTATTATTATTATTAATTACCACAGTACGTGTCATGTTATGCAAAGGATGTTGATAACATCTTAACGCTAAATATTAAACGAAATTCAATTTCTTCGGATGCCTATTTAGCACTTAAAGAGTAACGTCTGAGATCCTTAGGTATTCGGCAAAATATCTTTCCGGATATATAGAGAGACATAAATTTAATCATCTTGAACAGTAATGCTGATGTTTTCTTTGGCCCAAAGTATATGTTCATGGTTGCAAGGGTAGATTTTACCGTTAAAACGGGGAACGTACAGCCGGGTAACAAGTACAAATACGGGCCGCGGAACGGGAAAAATGAAAACAAAACAGAGAATGGTTAATGAAGTTAGTAATAGGGCTAAGGTCATTTTCCCGTTTTCCGCTCCCCGTTCCACATTTTAGTAACATCCGACCAAGGGTTTTGCAGTGGTGAAAGCGCTCCCACAATGTAGCAACTTGTGGGTTGACTGTTGTTAGTTCTCGGCCTTGCCTCGAGAGGTTTTTTCTCCGGGTACTCCGGTTTTCCCCGTCTCTTCAAAAACCAAGACTACCAAATTTCAATTCGATCTGAAACGCACTAGCACTTTCAAATGACTTCTTTTAATAGAACTCCTGAGTGCTTCGAGCTTAGTCAATGATATACATTGACAGTAAGTTTTCGCAGTCTCCGTATCTGTCCCTAATAGAAGTCCATACACGCGAACAGTGGTGGGAGATTCGATAGGTAATACTTATTACAGTAAGGTGTATCCATTTTATTTCTGCCAACATCTGTTATGGGTTTGCACATTTAAAATTACATGCACTGATTTGGATAAGCTGAAACGTCTGCCAGGCTCATTGAATCTGGTGTTTTTTATTTTTTGAATCAGGTCTGCCGATAAAATCAATTAGTATATACCACACAAGTGAATCGTGCTTTTCGCGCGCGCTAACCAGCTCGGAGGTGATTAGCTAAGTACTATTCACCTCCGAGAAGCCTAAGAGAGAGGGAGAAAAAAAAAAAAAAACAAGACTTCAACTGGACTTTTTTTCGTTGACAACAGAGTGTCGGATCGAAAAACGTTGGAGTTTTATTACTAGTGAAAATCGTCGAACGTTTGAAGTCGTTCGTTTGTTAACATAGTTTGAATTTATTTGATCACTTGACTTGCCATGTGACCTTGTGAGAATTAATATGCATTCTGCGGCAAGCGAGATTTTAAAACTTCAGAGCATTTGACTAAAATAAAGTAATATTTTGGGTCGTTATTCATTCAGCTTGTGTAGTGCATGTTAAAACAATTATTCACCTCATTGTCGGTGAAAGATGTAGATATTTTCCTCCACTTCGGTTAAAAATTGTTAGATATTTGCATTTCCTTCCCCGAAGTAATAGTGCTTCAATATTTACAAAGAAAGGCAGTCGGATCTGCGAGCACAACTTTATATGACGACGAATATAATTCCAACATTTGCAAAGTATGTCTTTTTATCTCCACCCTCCTCTTTCGAACAATCTTGAAACACTCTAGTAATAAAGCAAGAAAGACGAGGAAGTGTTAAGGCAGAGTTCGCAGTAACGTTTATTGTCATCAAAAAAGCTAAAAGGACTATAACATCCAATGAAATATATTTACCTCAGACATTTTAAGTTCTCATATGAATTAAGTCTTGTAAGTTGTTTTACGTTTTCTAAGATTTAGGCAGGGTTATATAGCTTATGACCATTCAGACGATGTAGCATTGTCGACATGTATCTCTGACTGGTCTGACGTCTACCGTCGGTCGCTAGGCACGCACTGGCCGGTTCTACAGTCACAAGGACAAGGCTCGCAGGAGAAGCCTGGTCCACAAGTTATGGCGGCGCATCCTCCAAAATCAGGGCAAGGTGGCCGGCAATCTTCCTTTTGGCAAGGGCATCTTGGGCCTGTTGAGTAAAGGAATAGATCATGCAGTTTTTCCATTTTCATCCCATTTTGTTTTCAAAAGTAAGAAGACTCTATAAATGACTTTCACCTGGAAATGGAGGTAGTGCTTTTCGCACGCACCGGGCGATGTTACAGTTACAAGGACATGGCTCGCAGGAGCGGCCTGTTAAACAGGTTACGGCTGCACATGCTCCAGAATCAGGGCAAGGAGGCAAAGATTTATCGGGACAGTTGCAACTTGAACCTGTTAAATAAAGTGATCAGTCATTTTGATTTCGTCTATTTTCGTGACATTTTGTACTTTAGAGAAAGTCCTTGTATCTCGAACCGGTAATATTTGTAGCATTAAAGTAATCTCTTCTTTTTCTAGAGATCAAGTGGTTACCTCCACCTATCTGCACAGTCTGTTTTATCGTCAGGTCAGCAACCAAGAGTCGTTCGGAAACCGCTAACCGCTGTATTTACTCTCGGAGGGCAATCAAATCCGTCTTCCTAGAATAGCTGAAATTTTCAGTCATTCCAGAGCTCAGCAGAATTCTTCATTCCGCGTAAAAACAAAACAGCAGACATATACGAGACTTGAAACATAGACGAAAGCTACCTTGAAACGTTTAAGCGGAGGCCAGTAAGTCTCCCTGTCATATATTCTACGAAATTTACCGCTAATTCGAACATATATTTGCAGATCAAAGAAAAATTCACGTTCTTCCTACCCCTTTGTTATGTTTTTGTTGAGCGTTGGTTACCGTTTTAACTTGAATTATCGACCTACAATCTGCGACAAAATTAGTTGAGATACTTTGCCCTAAATTGTCTTTCTGACGTTTTACCGACTTCAAAAGGGAAAAATGGAGCTTTCCCTCCCCCACCCCCTAATGCAATGTTGTGTGGCTGTTCGAGCTACCTATAGAAAACAACTAACACCCCAACTTTAAATGGAGGGGAGGGGTAGGGGTGTGGATTGTGATGTTCTCCGAAGTTACCCCTTTTGCGGACAGTGTCTCAACAATTTTGTTGCGGATTGTAGCCAGTTCATTCTTTCCAAAAGGTGAAAAAAAATATATAAAAAATACAAAAAATACATATATATATATAATTATCCTCTTACCTAATATGAGATGCTGTGGAAGGAAAAAATCAAGGAAGTTATGAGTGAGGTTAGTTTTGTGTAATCTATGATCCAAAAAGCAAGAAGTCAGAGCAAAAATATGTTTATCTTAGTACAGTCCTTTGGTGTTAAGCGTTGGCTAAGGGATAGTAGGGACGGTACGAACAGGTGTACGGACCAGAGAAAAATACAAAATACAAACTTTATTGAATCATCCACATTGGGGCTCTTTCTATTACTCCTTTAATAAACAGAAAAAAAAAGAAAAAAAAGAAAAGAAAAGAAATACTCCTAACTAAATATTTCATCGTTAAGATAAACCATTCATGTCAAAAAAAAAAAACTAGCTAAAATTGTCTATATACAAGGAAAAGCGAGGCTTAAATTACTTTATATTTACCCATAAAGAATAAAAATTAAATCTCTTGCGAAGATAAAAAAGATTTCTTAAAATGGCATTCCTATATGATCGTTTGAAGTTGATCGACCTTGAACTTATTTCTGCTTTTTAAACAAACCTAGAACAGTAGAACATAATTCTGTTGCACGGCCATTCATTTACAAGAAACAAATAAACAAATATGCATTGATTGATTTGCTAGGATAGCAAAACGAAAACATAATTGTTTAGCCTGAGTATCAGGCGTTTCTGGGGAAAAGGGAAAAGATGGAAGGGAAAAAGGGAGAGAGCTGAGAGCTTCTCCCCCTCCCCCTCCCCCTTCTAAAATTTCCTCTGCCCTAGCCCCTTAGGAAGGCCTGATACTCAGGCTAATAATTGTTGTCTTACTTACAGCTACCCTAGATTAGCTTAAATTCCCCAGATGTGGAATAATATGATCAAACTCTCTGTAACCTGTTATTATCCTACAAAGAAAACTGAGTATCCAGATTAGCTCTGCTTCATCTCCTCTTTCCATTATTTTGCGCCGCTATCAACCATGTATTCAACAACGAAAAGGGCAACAAACGGGAAACATAGTTAATACTTACCGGTGATCCTTGTACGTATGCAAGGAAAGCAATGAAAAGAATAACAACGGTCTGCGACATGTCGGTACTGTAAGGCAATATATGTTAACACATTGGCTTTGTCAATAAATCATTTCTCTCGTGCAATGATTAATGATATCCTCAGTGTGAGAAACGGAAACTACGTTAAGTCAAAAAGAGGAACAAAAGTAAAAAAAAAAGGAAGGAAAGAAACCAAAGGAAACTAACAAAATATTAGCTCGATATTTTTCTGAGAGTCACTGACAATTTCCTGTCACAATATCAGAAAAACGTTTCAGATATTCAGGACAGATATTAAATTCAGATCTAATACTAGTAATTCAGCAGTGAAAGATCCGGCAATACGAGGTGATTATCGGTTCTACTTTTATAAAGCTCTTTAAAGAAAATGCTTAACGACAGCATTGTTTTGACAGGAGCGACGCAATTGGCAGGCATACGGACATATTGACCAAGATAGTGATGAATAACTTTATCTCTCAGACTAACCGAAACTGAAATCATTATTAATACAATAAACCAAGGGACCTTCTCTTCCTAAACCACCTTAGCTAAGCCTTTCTTTGCCTCAAATTACTTTTGGTACAAGAATGAGATAACGTTACAATATGTTTTCGTGCTGGATTCTAGACAAAGTTAACCAGTTTAAAAGTTCTTCGAAATAAGGGATTCTGGCTAAAGAGGCGGGCTTTCTGCAATGAAGTCTATAAACATAGCTCATTATTTGCGAATGAAAATCCAAAGTAAGTTTCGTGAAAATTAGACAGTTATTTTTCAAAATTCTACGGAATCGGAACTTTTGTTTGAGATAAACAAAAACCAGTGTTAAATGAGGTGACAAAACTCTGCCGCAAAACCTTTTACCCGTACGCCACTTACCGCGAAAGCAAAGTTACTGCGTTTTATCAATCAAATGCAGTGCAGGTTAGGTCGGTTAGATGCTACGCCTGAGTGTGATAAACGGAGCGAGAATCCAAACTAGAAGTTACTGATGTCCTTTGAACATTATGTTTATTTCCATTGTTCGCCAATATTTTTATGACGTTTGAGATGTCATTAATTTTAGGACTTTCAAACGTCGAATTACGATTTTTATATGCCTTGAATGGTCTTATTAATGTCAAGTTCAAACGATCATCATATCAAAAACTCATTGATAATTCAAAAGCCCATTGACCTATCAAATGGTGGATAATACATCATATGCACCACCTGCTTATTAGGCCATGTCCACACGAATCCGAACATTTTTTAAACCGCATATTTTTTTTGTCCTTATTCGTGTGGACGGCGCCATAAACCGCCTCTGGAGAGCTGTTTCAAAACAATTCGATTTCGGTGACCAGATTCACTGGTTTCTTGTAGGAGGAGCGGGCCGATTCGTGTACAAACTGTATGCGGTTTCAAAATATATCCATACTCGAGTTAATGTAGCCTTAGTATGCGGTGTTTTTTCAGAAATAAGGCACTGCTCGTGACTTATGAATATTAATCATTAACGTAGCCACTGACAATATTTAATGTGAATATTTAGTGTTCTTTCAACTAATAGGATACCTTTCACCATCCTCTTTGCACAGTACTTCCACAAACTTAATCGGCCAAAAGTTGAGTCTCCCCGGCATTTTTAGGTTCGGAATAGAAGGAGAAAACAACTAACTGGTCTCCCGAGGGACCTTACATTAAGTGCTTTGTTATACAGTCAACTCTTTCTGAGACGGACACCTTGGGGACCTGCAGTATGTGTCCGTCTTAGAGAGATGTCTGTCAAATAGGGAGTAAAGAAAGGCAGGGACCTACTCTGAGTGTCCCTTTTACAGAGGTGTCCGTTACGAGAGAGTAGACTGTATTTCTAGACTTTTACTTCAATGTACTTCAACTGTAACAAAAGAATACGCTTAAGCAGAGTGAATCAAAGCAGTCGACTCGGTAGTTATAAGAACACAAATTTAATTCTCAAAACTACTGAATGATTGATTTACAAAGTTCTTTTCCTTATATTATCTGCATCTTTTACCTCGACTAGCTGTTGTTTCTCTTCTGGGATAACTTTGAAAATCGTTGCTTTTTAGCTTTAGGCTTCATGGTGTTGTTGTGTTCGTTCACCAAAAAGAAAACTGCCAGCCAGTGGCAGGACCTGGCAGTGTTTTTCCGGCCTTCTGTCTCGCCACTTTCCAACGTTATTTGTGCTGCAATATATCCCGAGCGGGATACATTGCTTAATGTATCACGGTCGGGATACATTTGATTTTAGTCAAGGCCATGTGACCAAGAATCAGCCAATGATTGTCCCTGTTTAGTTTAGTGAACATGTCATGCATTTCGGATGGCTTAATAAACTTACTCCTACCACCTCATATTCAACAGGCACCCCTGGAATAATTGTTAATGAGACCTCAAGTCAGTTTTCAAGCGGAGCTCCGGAGACCAGATGCTTTTCATGTCGACCTTATCTCCTACGCAGTCAGTGCGAGTAGTGTGTCAGTGCTGTCTACCGACGACCTGGCTGTGTGATCAAAAAGCTTGGAAACCGCCACTCTACATCTCTTCAGAACTTAATGACTTCCAAGATCTTCCAAGATCTTCTATCTTAAGCAAAGAAAAAATTTAATAACTGCCGCGAAATGGTGTCAGGTCGTATACTAAAAATTTATTTTAGTAGAGCGCCATTCGCATTTAGGAACGCAATATTCAGTCAACTCCATGACAAACTTTGCAAACATTTTATTTCACGCTGCTAGCAAATTAACAAAAATAACCTTTTTCTTTTAACCAGGACCTATTATGCTAAACATTATTTCGCTTGCTTTTAATATTCAAGTCTGTCCAGTTATATTTTACATACCCTCTGCCAGACTTAGGAAGTTTTATTAGCTATTGTTGTGTACTTTTGAATGAGCAGTTAAATGCTGGCCAGTAATTGTTATGAACCCTTAGCGTGTAAAACTATAAGTTCAACGCTGCTTTTACTTTCGGCAGCAACAGAAGCTGAAATAAGTAGCTGGAGGACTCATGACGGCATCATCCGAGTTGGACGCCTCACTTCCTCCGTTGGCACCATAACCACAATTGTAGTTGTAGAAGTAGCCCACTACTTCTCCGTTCCCTTTGGCCTTTCCTTCTCTTCCGTAAATAGAAACCTCAGCGTCGCAGTTGGGAGTATTACTCAGGGCACAAATCTGTGCGCATGTTCTTCCGGAAGCGGTATTCCTCACTAATACGGTGTTTCCACAGCATCCACTTCCCCCTGAGGGAGTGCTTCCTCTGCAGGCAGCAGCAGCCGCCATGTGGAGGGACTGCCATCCTAGGTCGTAGGCTGAGTGTTTGTCATAACCTGCTACCAGAAGGTTTTGAGGAATATGGCCATTGCTGTCAAGCATGGCGAAACCACCGGGCTTTCCAGCTGTAGCAAGTTTGGCTTTTAGCGAAGCAACCTAAAGGGCAAAAAGTCTGATATATTTGCTCTTAATTTGCCAAGATAACTTTTTAGCCCGAGTAAGTAGTCGGCTTAATGACTAGTCTAGCCAGCCGCTAACTAACTAACTAACAAAGTTTATAAAGAATGGATAAAAAGTATAAATAAAAATAATAATAATAAAAAAAAAACCAATAGTAATCATTTTTTGCACAGATGTTTGACTAAGAGTAAAGACTAACCACTTGAATTATTAGCAAGGAAATGACTAGCTTTGACGAGAAGGATATTAGCCTACGTAGCAGCAGGGCACAAAATAGGGACCTTACGATCCGACAACGACGGATCAATAAAAACCTCGCTGAAAAAAAGAATCCGCATCCTTTCAAACCATTTCGCGATTAGCCCAAGTCGCCCAGTTACTTAAAAGAAGGGAATTTATGTTGGAGCTGAAGAGAGGGGGCCACACGCGAGTTCAGAAAGAGATGATAGAATTTATCGCCTTGTCGTTCCCGTCGTAGTCGTGCAGGGACAGCAAAGAAATGTACAAAAAAGCGTGATGCACGTGCAGGGTTGTTGTTTCGCTAACTAAACCTATTGCTTTTTGAGGTTGCCGTAGCCGTCGCCGTCGTAGTTTCGTAAGGACCCTATTAGAAAGGCGCAGCTGACGAGGACGCGCGCATCATGATCACATATCTCGCTCCTGTTACAGCTGTATATCATGCGGGCTAATAGGCATTTAATATTCATTCAAAATATTTCTCCGTTTCTGATTGGCTTATAACTCCAGGACTAATTCTTAATAACCAGTTGGCGTTGACCAAATTTGGAAAATGTTTCCTGTTATTAATATAGTTGACGCCAATTGTACTGATGTAGACAAAAAAGGGGACAGTGGAAGGCGCGGTAGCTCAGCAGTTGTGGCAGAGCTAGAGAAAAAGGCGGAAGCTTTTACACGCTATGCAACTGAAGAAGAAGTACCCGAACCGTAGCCTAATAACATCGCAATCCACTTTTTTTTTCAGTAAAATTAAATTTTACAATTTTATCACTCAATTCATGGGCTAACAACAATA
>NC_133209.1:22411194-22441194 GCF_958299795.1 Porites lutea | reverse complement strand
TGGCAAAAAAGAGCATTAATTGGCTATGCTAGCTGACTCTATACCACTAGCAGATTCATCCTTGCTGGACAAGAGCGCTGTAGTCTCCTAGCCCTTCAGGTTGGGAGTTAGGTGTGACGCTAGAACCCTTACCAAGGGAAAAAGGGAAACGTCGCGGAAAAAAGAGCAAGAGATCATTGGAGGAATCTTGTTTCTGCCCTGTGCACCACTTGGCAATGATGTCAATGATGATGGGAACAGGGGGTTGTTGATCCAAGTGTAGGATTAAGAGGCTTGTTGGGACTTGTCTTCGACTGTTAATAACCAAATTCCACCTAGAATCGTTCGGAACGATATTGTATTGGAGAACCACCCCGAACTGACCCGTTTCAGCATATTTCATCACAGGCAGCCTAGACTTGTTGTACGTCAATGTTATTGGCTAGCATTAACGAATTTTGAATTTATAAGCAATCATTGTTTGGATCGTGTTTTACCGATTTACTTTTACGCTATTAGTATTAATTATACCTTGTATGGCTGAAGATGATGTTTGAAACATGGAAACATGTTTCTGACCGGGCTGGCCCGGTTTTTCGAGATCTCGCCTTACCTCTAAATCCTTTGTAATTTTAATTCTTGTGAAATTTGAGCCGACCCTATCATATTTTCCTGTTAATAGCATGAATTTTAAGTGATATTTCAAAATTTTTATACGTAATTTCACGAGCCGTTAGGCGAGTGAAATTCGAGACAATTTTGAAATATCACGAGTGGTATTTATACCAAATATCAAGTACAAATTCTGCTATTATTTGTTTATACTACTACCCGCAAAAGGTTTGTAATTTTCACATGTAGGTGTTTCAAATTAAACTGAAATACCACTGATCTAAGCCAATCAAATTGCAGAAATTTCTCCCGTAGTAGGATAAACAGGAAAATATGATAGGGCCGGCTCAAATTTCACAAGAATTGCAAAAACATAGGTAAAAGTCTGAAAATTTAATGTGTAAGATGTCATTTTGTGAAATTCTCCATTTATTTTCTCGGGCTCCCATAACAATTTTTTTTGGTGTTATTACAGGTAACTAATTACATCTTTAGCCCTCAGTTTAAATTATTCTGGTACAAGGTTTTTGTCCACTGAAAATTGAAATTACTCAATTTTCCGATGGATTACGTCTTCATATCTTTCATAGGAGCTTTCCTTCGTGTTGAGCAAAAGAAGCAAGGCTGATTTACAGTCGGAATATATATTTTTTGTTACCAATATTTCGGAAGGCAGTGCCTTCCTTCTTCAGAGTACAAACGACTAGGTCAAGCTATGATGTTACAATTTAAAACGAAGGATAGCGTGTAATATGCTACTTTTATATAATTTGTAAAAATTAAAATTAAATAAGGAAAAAGTGGACGTTGAAAGAATAAGAAAAGAAAAGCCGTTGAAGTCATTATGTAAAAGAAATTTGCAATGCAAAAATAGTATAAACAAACACGAATGGAAGAAACAAGGAATGTATTATATTTCATCTTTCCTATTTCATATTTCCCAAGGTATCAAGAGTTATATTTCTGACTGTAAAATCAGCCTTGCTTCTTTTGCTCGACATTTTAATTTATAGCTGATTAAATCCTTTATTAGGATCCGCTCCTTCTATTTTGTAACGTTTGTCAACTGAATTCCTACATGTTAAATGTTCAGCAACTAAATATTCATGTGCCTCAATTTAAAGGAGGTTTCCAAGAATCGCTAAGTAGGTTAATTATTTATCAATTAATGAATGAGGCTGAGTACCTTAGGAAGAATTATCCATAATTCTTCATATGATATGAAAGCCGAATTTAATAATTGTTTTAGTATTCATTCAAAATAAAAATTAAAAACATAGCTAAAACATGCCTACCTCCATCGATCAGATCGATGTTAAGGTCATCTTCGATAGTGCACGTTTAGGGTTGTTCAGCTCCGCAAATATTCTCCAAATAGCTGATGTCGCCCTTCGAGTTGTCTTCTTACTGTTCTTGTCATGTTTTAAGCTATTATTTCTCCTAGTTCTTACTCTTGGAATTAGTGAAATGTGCGCCATTTTTGTTTTCACAACCAAAACAACTCAACCTCGTCCCAAAGTCTTCTCGGTTAACAGTGCATTAACCTGCAAGAAGGCTGCACGTTTGACGTGATCGGTTCATTAAACACAAAATTCTTCCAAATCTGGTCATCAGTAGCTGGTTATGGTGAATAATGCGTGTGCTTTTAGCCAAGCAGAATCGGGGAAATATTTTGAATGAATAATAATAATAATAAAGGTTTATGCACATGAATGAGGTACGACTGATATCTACGCCGTGCAAAATACGCTTTTATAATCAGATTATCAATTTAGTTGAAATCGTTTGGATAAACAGTTTAATAAAAATGGAATATACTCTTGGTTAGACAGAAGGCTATGTTAAAAAAAGAATCTAGAAAGATTGTGCGACCGTTACAGCTTAATGTTTGATAAAATATACCTATGAAGTTGATGTAGCATTTACTAGAATAGAAAACCAGCCAGACTTCCGGGAAATCCCCCGCGAAGAAATTTGTGGATTCACTTTCTATAAATAAAAACATCTTAAGTTTTTAAACCGTACCTCTAAAATCAACGGCAACAGTTCTCAGTATATGCCAGTCTTATTAAGCCTCGGAGTTACCATTCGTCATCTCTTCAACACGATCTTAAACACAGTCTCAAGTGATAGCTTTGAACGGAAGTCAACCAAGAGGTACTAGTCTTTTGAATCCAATGATAACGGAAAGACAACTCCTGTAATTTTTTTTCGCTTTTTTTTTTTTCATCACATGAAGTTTGATGGCCGATACACCATTAACCAGCAGTAGCAGCAGCGATAGTGATAATTATGGATACGAAACCGCAGAGGAGGAAGCAGATAACATGCCCCAAGCCACTGTCATTCTAATAGATCCTCAACTTCAACTTAGCTTAGAGTGTGAAGAACTGACTGTCTTTAGACGAACTCTCAGGTGCCTTTCACTTTGGTGCCCTACTTCAGCCTGCTTAGTGGAAAGATATCTTTACCCAGTGCTAATAAACGCTCTACTGACGCTAATAATCGTATCCGATTTTCACTCGATCGCAAAAGGAGCATGGAAGTCAATAGATATTTATGTTTTCTTGGCCATCGATTTCGGAATGTACTTGAGTCATTTGTTTGGTTTATTCTACTTCCGGTCACGGGATCTCGAAAATAACCTGCTCAATGTTAGATTAAAAGTCACCCAAATGGAAGAATTCAGAGCGACTTTAAAACGATTCAAAATAGGAATAATTTTGTCCTATTTCTTTTTGGTCGTGCTAGTATTGTTGTTCTTCAACACGGAAGTTTGGATGCACGGACGCTTTCAGTGTAACTCTTCATTTAAATTCTTGAAGGGTTTCGTGAATCACTTTGTTTGTTTTCTAAACTATCCGACTAATATCTACGGTGTTGGCAACTCTTTGGCTTTATCATGGACCATGTACCTTCTACACCAGGTTTGTTCTGTTCGTCTACAACAGTTATTGTTGAAATACTTTAGATGGACCGAAAGTGCTGAAGATGCTGTCTATGACCACCTAACCAACTACTCAAGAAAGGTCAAATCTTCCTGTTCACATTTGACAAAATGGTTTGTTACCCATAACATTATATTGATAATTGCTACACCGTTCCTTTGTATCGACATAATTAAGGCATTTCAAGGAATAAAGAAGAGCAACGCCGTTCACACTAGTTTGTTCTTGGGATTTCTGTTGTATACAGCTGTCATCTGGGTAACACCACTCTACTTTGCCGAGCAAATGCAAAACCAAGACCAAGAATTCTGCTCCAGGGTGAACGAGTTCTGTCCACGAACGTTTGCAGAGCTAGAATCCGAGCTGTCTTCTGCATCCGTTCATTTTCCAAACACAAACCAAGATTGTTACATTTTTCGCTCGAGAAATGAAGTCAATAAGTTATTAAGCTACTTAAGGAACAGAAAGTCTGGATTTCTGATGGGCAGTTACAGCTTTCAACTTAAGCTGTCGATGGTTTCCGTCTTTTTGGCGATGATTTCTTTTGCGATACGCGTTGTTGGTTGACTCATTGTTAGTAGAAGAGACTGGTTATGAAATCCGGCATACGTCATTCAGAGAAATAAACAACAGTGCTGCCGTTTATGTTGGGAGCTCCCTGACCGTGCACAATCCTTTGTTTTCGTTCATGATAAATTGTGTCTGAATAAATAAATACCACGTTTTTATTGGTCAATAAGATCAAAATAATAGGAATGGTATTGGAGGTTGTGCACCGTCAAGTCCGTCAAAACAGCCACCAAAAAAAAATAACAAAGAAGTTTGACGAGCATCATAACTACTCGTCTTTATTAACTATGGTTGATCCGCGTACAGCACCTTACCGTGTTTAAACAATCGTTCATATGTTAACGTTGTTTTTTTCTTTTCATTAAGCTACACACACAAAAAATACAAGTTAACTGTAAAAATGTGATAAAATCCTTTATAGATGGATCTTTTATGTACATGTTGATTTCACTACTTTTCTTGTCACTGAAAAAAGTTTAACACAAAACGGCAAGCCACGTAACTTACAGGCTTTGGGGAAAGGGAATCTCTGAAGTTTTGAAGGTTACCCTCTCTCGCCTCACAAGACCAAGACGTGTAGCTTATCAAATTAAGGTCAGGAGAGTATGGGAGTTGCTCCAAGGCTCTTAGCTACAGCAAGACGTACGACAGGAAAGCCTGTATTCTCTGTACTCTTGTCAAAGACGTGTCAAGATAGCGTTGGAGTTCGGAAGCTTCGTTTTAAAACGTCACAGCAGTAAAGCTTGGATGTTGTTATCGTTCTTGCGACACTTTTTGATCCTCTTGTCTTGTTCCTTTAACAAATGCTCGATTTCTAAAGAAAACAACGATACAATTGGAAGAGCTGTAATTGAATTTACCCAAATCTAGCCACTGAAAAGTAGTCACAAAACACAGAGAAAAAAAAGTAAAGGAAAGTTTAAATAATAAAGCAAATACAAAAGAAGGCATGAATGGGCAATTGGGGTTTTTGAAGACTGTTAAGTCTCAAAGTAAAATACAGTCGAACTTCCCTTAAGCGACCCCCAGAATGCTAATTTTCGCAGTTAGCCTTGCTTTGAAACAGAGACTTGAAGCAATTTGGAAATGGCCTGGAAAATCTCAAGCAACAGCCTTGTTAAATGATTACCTCTGTTTTTCTTGGTAAGTTGTTCTCCTGTCAGTGCCAGGGATTGTAAGATCATTTCTGCACGTCTGTAAACCGGCTCCTTCTGAGGACAATCACTCTTTGAGGACACTATATATTAGGGAAAAAATGTTGTTGGGTTACCGATCGCTCAATGAAAGAGCTTATTGAAGGTCCTTCGTCCTTCCATCTGTTAGTAAGCAAGGGGTTTAGATTTATGGAAATAGTGGCCAAACTGCTAAAGGACTTTCTGCTAGAATAGCAAAATATGATCGAATACACCAAGCTACTAATCAAAGGCAACTTTACAAGATAATGGCTCAGTCAATTCCAAGCATGCCCATCCCCCCCAGGCATTTGTTATTTTGTTTTGGAAAGCTGCCAATGCCCCACGGTGGGGCTGACCTTGTTCATTTTGTCTTATTATCATTTAATTAAAAAAAAATAATTTAACTTTTATTGTGTATTTTATATATGTATAATGTTTATGATTGGATTACCATTATAGGTTACAGTTAAGCATAAACTTGCCACCAAAAAAACATGTTGTACTCCCCGAAAAAAAAGATGTCATATCACACCCCTACCTCCCCATCACGGCCACTTTCTTCTGTCCCCAAGGTGGCCGTTGTGGAGTGGTTCGACTGTATGATCAACTAAGTCTGAGTCGTCTCAAAATGTGTTGAGGGTGTCGAGTCGATCTTATGAAAAAACCATTGATGCGATGCGGGACAATTCAGACGATAAGGCAGATCGCAATCGCCTGGCTAGAGCTCAAGTCTATATATAGGCTGGTTTTCACACACACACTCGTCCGGATCGACTCGATCAACTGAGTCGTCTCAAATAAGCAGAGGCAGTGGAAACGATCATATGGCAATACGGGAAGATACGGCGACTAGGGTGATCACAATCGCTTGGTTTATATATAATCTTGTTTTCGAAAAATTATTCGGATTGACTCCATTGTCCATTCGTCGCAAGAAATCGAGGTAATCCAGACAAGGAAAACCAGCTTTAACAACGCGTTTAACTAATTTACCTTGTTTCCCCAATGAAGGCTTGTCCTGTTTTCGATGCATAGTAAGATGTCTAGAAGAGATCACATCGTTATGTTGTTTGACCTGCGGGTCCTGAAGTGCTGGGCGTGAGCGAGGCTTTAAAAATTGCACTTCATCTGACTTCTGGCTAGAGCTCCGCTGACTACTAGAAACCGAAGACGCACTAGATCTCGATTTCCAGTTATAATGAGCCGTGTTGAAGCCGTCACGTGAAATGACAGTGTCTCCTGTGGACGTTGTTTGGTCGATTAAGAGAGACGAGACATCGGAGTCGCTACTATTGATCGAGGCAGAAAGTGGCGAGTATTTGTCAAGTGTTTGTGAGAAATCACTGTATACTTCACTGCTTGCAACACTGTCCTTCTTTGGTGAAGAACTGTGCAAAGGAAGAGCAAACTCCTCGATATCATCGCCATCAGAATTACTGCGTATTCTTGAGTTTAAATCAGTTGTTAGCGACGAAACTGAGCACCTGTCAAGTTCCTGTTCCTGTTTACTGTAAACAACCGGTCTGGGTCGCATGTACTCTTTTGAAAGTTGATTCTTATGGTGTTTGCTGTTTGGTTCTTTGCCACGCCTTTTCCCCTCGCTCGTACCTTCAGAGTGCACTTTTTGTGGAGCACGAACATGGCGGACTGTAGTCTGATACTCTACCCCATTATCTGGTTCACTTGGGTGAACAGGAGCATCATCAAGAGGTCCTCGCTCAGGAGGCCCTTGTGATGCCATCGCAGTCTCTGGACCTCTTACCGGGGTCACGGTTTGCAGAGAAACATGGGCTTGGAAACTTGATATCAAACTGCGCACTTCATGAAGTAATGTTTTAAGGTCATCTGTGACTTCTTCGTTCTTTTTTGAAGAGTCTTCACTTGTCTTGGGGCAAAAAAATAAAGAAATAAAGTAAGCACAGATTGAGGGTAGCTACAAATACTCATACACCCTGCTGGCAGAGCCCTTCTTTCGTTTGCTTGATTTTGCTGTACTCGTGAAAGACTCTGCATGATTCGAGTAAGATCTTTGTTGAGCATGCGCGGCATGTTTCTAGAATATAGTTCGAAACCCAGGCCTAATAGCCGTGCGCTTGGTACATCGGCTCAGTTGTGACCATCAGTTTATCAATAAACGGATGCTCGCACTCGGAAAACAAAAACAGTTTGACGAGAGAAAACAAGATTGACTAGTCCAGAAGTTCGGGCCCCGGCGACCTGAAAGGCTTTTCTCCTCCGCACACAAGAACCCACAGGAGGCCCTGCTCGCAGGGTGATACCCACATTGTAGCATAACAGGAGCTTCTATTGTTACAACAAAAGAACAAAGGAAATCACTGAAATGGATGAAACATGACAATTTAATGTATACCGTGTGCTCAAACGTAGCCTGAGAAAAAAATTGACATTTTGTGACCGTCCATCACTAGCACCAAAGAAATGCACGCAGTCAGGAAACTTTCAGTTTGATATAAACTCTCCATTTCAAAATACTGTCTACTCGAAAACTACACGTGGAAACGTATTTAGAGGTATTTATATTACAACAGGTATTCACGCAGTAGGCGTAGAGAACAGTTAAAGAAGGGTTAGGGGAAAACATGGTCACGTGGCACAAATTCACGTTTGTCAAGTAACTCTACCATCTCTCTATTATCATATTACTCTTCATGGAAGGACAGGTAGACTAGACCAGTCTCACCTCGACAGATTGTGCACTCTGTGGAATTTGCCTTGTCTCCAGCTCCGCTATCATTGGCTGCGAACAGCTCGGGGCCGGGGTAAGAAGAGTAGGATTGTCTTTAGCAGTCATATAAACGGTACCGTAGTTCCCTTGGGTAGTAAGCGGCGGCCACCTTGCAAAAGAAAGAAAGACCAAACCAATAGCATAAGGTTAAAACTTTTTCCTTTCTCCATCTGATATATAGCATGTTATAGAGCATATTACAAGTTCAGGCGCAACTCGACAAGTCTTTAAAAACTCTAATTCTTATTGGACCCCTAGATATGGCAGCTATTTTCTTTTAGGGTTAGGTTTCATTGTTCCAACTTTGTTCGATCATTGTTTTTACAACCAATTCTGTGTGGCTTTTTATACAGCTGCGAGGCGCCTCATTATGATAACACAATCCACTTCTACTCTCCGCCAATCAGTGCTGATTCTCGAAGAAGATGGGTGCAGATCAGTTCTTTTTTGGGACCAACATTGCTAAGGGGAGGTGCGGTATTAAGACATGAACCCCATGTATAGCAAGTTTTTGTTTGGGTAGCAAAGCCGAAAGTAATAACTTCTTAAAAGGTTTCCCCCAAACCGAGGGTTTTCATTAAGAATTCTAGTAGCAGGGGAAAGGTGTAACGTTTCAGGAGAATATTTTGAAAGAGGTCTACATCTGCGTAAAAAATAGTCATACCCTATTAATCGTTAGCCGGAGAATTCAGCGTAGTAAACGGAGAATTCTCCGATCTCCGATGCCAAATGAACACCCTGCCGGCCAAATGTCTCAAGTTCTGTTGCTTCGTATTAAAGTTACCTGAATCCGGAATTAAGTTTCGTCAAGAGCTCAACTAAAGAGGCAGCGTCTGGTCTAACGGAAACAGGAGCTTTCGCGGTCCTCTCAATTTCCTTGGTTAAAAGACAATAAATATTAACACAATGTAACGAGAGTAAAGAATGATCATCGCAGTAAATTTTCCAATTTAAGCAATTGGAAAGAAGAAGCCTGCAAAAAAAAAAATCAGAGCTTCAACGGGATTCGAACCCGTGACCTCCGCGTTGCCGGTGCGTTGCTCTACCAACTGAGCTATGAAGCCACACATTGGGAGCGAGGTCAATTTATTGAGTTCCTATCTCCCGTGAGGAGTGAAATGATGTGAAGTATATGAAAGAATTCATTTTTGAACTGCGGTTGTAGATGAGAGTGAAGAATGATCATCGCAGTAAATTTTCCAATTTAAGCAATTGGAAAGAAGCCTGCGATGATCATTCTTTACTCTCATCTACAACCGCAGTTCAAAAATGAATTATTTCATATACTTCACATCACAATGTAACGAATTTACCAAAGCTGAAAGTTTCAATTGCCATTTACCTTGATTTCAAGGGAGTGTTTCAGCTTTAGTCTTGCCGTTTCCTGTTCCATCTTCTCTATGACACCTTGCGATTCTGCATGTTTTAAAGCCGCCTATAATAAAGAAGAAAAACAATAACAATGGGAAAGAAGAAACGCTAATATCAACCTTGTCACGAATGCGTAACGACGACAAAACGCAGGTCTCTAATAGAATTCAAACCCATGACATAACTACCGTAAAATTCCGAAAATAAGCCCCCGGGCTTATATTTTTCAAAGGCCCTGTTTGAGGGGCTTTTTTTTGGAGGGGCTTATCTACGGAGGGAAATTTGCGTTTCAAAATCGATTGGGCTAGCCCAGGAGGGGGCCCACGACTTAGCGAAATTTCGTGTACCTATGATCCACCGATTTATGACATCACATCCGGTTGCAGTGGGGCGTCCATCTTGGTGCTTCGCGCCAAAACAGAGCAGCAACTTTGCAACCGGATGTGATGTCATAGATCGGTGGATCATAGGTACACGAAACAAGTACTAGGCGCTATTGGAGTCGTGGCCGCCCCCCCCCCCCCCCCTGGGCTAGCCTTATATTTGGAAGTAAATTTACCGTTTTTGCTTTGTTTTACTTTGTATTTTGAGGGCAATTTTCCAAGTATAAGCCCCCAGGTGGTTTATATTTGGAGGGGAGATTTAACGGAGGGTTTTTTTGCGTTAACGGTTTGGGGGACTTATACATGGAGGGGCTCATTTACGGAATTTTACGGTACCTCCTGTCGGGCGCTTTGGCCACTCATTGAGGGAAACTCATCACCCAAGAGACTGATATTTTCTAGGGCGTACCCAAATACAAATATTTAAAGACAATGTGACGTTTTAATTGGTTCTCAAAAGGTTTCAACTCGTCTTGGGAACGCACATCTAGAATAAACGAAATTAAAGGTACTTTATAAGTGTTTTTTGACCTAAAGATGACAACCACAGTGACACAGGTTGTCGAAACGCCAGTCACTGTTAACAACAGTCCTTTTCTGGACTACTGTCCAGGACGATCATATTCCATCTTCTTATATAAAATGACTCCAGGGTTCAAACCATTCACAGAATTTTTAAAAGAAATATTTTATCATACAACAAAAAAAAGAGATTATAGAATTTTTTAGTCATTGTTGTCTACTTGTATTTAGCAAAATAAAAATTACCAAAGTTACAATGTTTCTTTAAAAAGGTTTGGGGGGTTTTAGGTGTGACGATGCATTCAAGCAAAAAGTCAAATTCAAAATCAACTTTCTGGAGTGACGTTGCGGTTCTGTAAAGAAATGGCGTAGGAAATGTATGATACCTTTTCGAGCGCTTGTTCCATGTGGTTCAACTGTTTTTTATATTCATCACATTGCTGTCGGGACTTCTTTAGCTCAAATTCCAGTTGATCTCGGTCGACTGTCAATTGCTTTACAGTCTCGGATAATTCAGTGCTCGTTTTCTCATAATATCGAGCGTCCTGAAAATGTCGCAGAAAAACACAACTATAACCTTCACTTATGGATCCGGCTGAGATAACTGACGCCGTGGGTAACTAAAGTTACGTGCTTATTTGGTGGTCGAGGACAAGGATTAAGGAAGGTAACCTGTTATTTTTACTTTCTTTTCAGACCTTGATTTCTTTTACATGAGAGGTTGGGTGACACGCCAAGGCGTGGTGCCAAGTCCAGCAGCCCCGTTGGGGTTACTCAAAACTTCAGGTGGGTAGTTTCGAGTAACCTAGTCTCCGGGGTCAGTAAATTGCTTATAAGTAAGAGCGAGTTTTTTTCTGACCTATTATCTACCCTGGTCCTCAGGTCCCTGTAAAAGGCGATTCAGTTTTCTCTCGAACATCACACAGGCTCTACAATAACTGGCACGTTTGCTCTGACTGCTCAGAAAAAGCCTATGAATGACTCGTTCAAAGGAAACATTTTTTTGGCTTTAAAATAAAGTTTCCGTACCTTGGCAGCTGTGTTAAGACTTTCGGTCAGCCAATGGACTCTGGAAATCAAGAGTAAATAACGAATGTTAGCCGGTGAAAGCAAATTAAGAAGCTTATTACATGGGCACCCAAGGAAGATTTCCTCCTAAATACGTTTAGAGGTCTTACGTCCAGGATCCAGGAGTCTTTCTTTCAGGGGTCTTACGACCAAGGGTCTTACATCAAGGGGTCTTGCGAGCACGAGTCCTTACGTTCAGGGGTCCTACGAGCAGGGATCTTACGTCAAGGGTTTTACGTTTAGAGGTCTTACGTCCAGTGGTCTTACGTTCAGGAAGCATTCTCACGTTCAGTGGTCCTTACATCTAGAGTTTGTAATGTTTAGGGATTGTTATGTTCAGGGTTTCTTACGTTCAGAGGTTCTTATATCCAGAGACTTGTAAATCTAGAGGGGTTCTTACATTCAGGTGTTCTTACGTCCAGGGATAATTACAGCCAAGGGTTCTTACTTTTAGGGGTTCTTATATCCTGAGTTTCACGTTTAGGGTTTCTTACGTAGCGGCTTTGTAAGAGATGTGAAGTGTATTAAGGGGTTTCTGATATATGTTAGAGTCCTTTTTTTAGGCAGACGTTTTTCCAGCTACTGATAACAGTGATTCTATAAAATGTAGGCATCTTTTGATCTCTGCACATGATTATAGTCTTGGCATGATCGTCCATAATTCGACAAAGTATACACGTACAGCCAGACTGAACACTAACTTGTTTTGTAAAGCGTCTAGTTCGCCGCGTTTCGCTGTCACTTCTTGCTGCATGGACTCTGCTACTCGAACAGCTGTAAAAACAAAAGAATTTCAATCCATGCTATCGCATGCACAAAAAGTCAACTAAGGGTGCGGGAAATATAGTAGGGGCAAAGTATGAAAGGTCGCATGTAAACGTAAAAGTTCAAATTGAACCTTGCTTCAACTTTTTCCTCTAAGCGTAAGGTTTCATACTATTTTAATTACGCAAGTAAATTTTACGCGCGTACGCACGATAAAATAACGTCACTGTGGAAATCCACCTTAAAAGAGGGTAGCATAAGCAAGAGATTTCAATGGAGCTCAGACTTTTATGTGACCACTAATGGAGGCCAATTACTCCAACACAGTATGGTGGTATTATTATTTTTTTTTGACCTGATATGGATATTTCTTCCGCGAAACCCTGGGCGATACCTTTATGGGTAGACATATTACTTTTCCACCTCGAACACTTTTAGTGAGACCAAACTCTTTTCAACGGCATTTGCTTTTTATGTATGGATAATTTTTTCTCCAAAATCCTAAGCGATACTTTTCTGGGCAAAAATATTCCTCGAATTTTCGACCTGAAAGCTGTAAGGGAGACAAAAAATCTGCAAATTGCAAAAAAAAAAAAAGAAGAAAAACCAATTTGGTCACCGCAAGGTCATGTGAAAATACCCTGTGTTGCGTTGCCAGGATCAATAATGATGTGGAGAGAATACTGTAACATTCGAAGATGATGTGAACTGCTAAAATACAAATATTAAATGCAGATATGATCGTCGCAGTGGTAAATGCAATTTAAGCAATTGCAAATTAACCCGGAAAACATTTTCGGGACTTTAACGGGATTCAAGCCATGGCCTTTGCGTTAGCGCTGCATTGCAGTGCTCTAAGTTAATAAATAACGGAAGATGGTTTACCCTTGCCACTCATGTCGCCCTTTGTTTTGAGAAGTTTTCGTGTCAAGGCCAAGTCCTGCTCTGAACCTTTAAAAAATTAAATCGAAAACAAATTACAACGATTTCTTTCAAATGTGGTCCTAATCAGCTAGAACACCAATTGAATATGTTCATAATCGCTTTTAGAAACACAAACAAAAACAAAAACGATCTTAACTGCAATAACACTGCCCCTTAGGGACAGTGGCCTTAAAATAAAGAAGAACAAGCGTCTACTTTTCCACCATTTAAAAAAAAAAATTGTCCGTACTCCTGCTAGAGAGAGTTTCAATTCCATTTGGCAACTCTTGTTTTTTTTGGAAACAGTGGAGCTGATGCGAGGATACTCGTCTGGGTCAACTGAAGCATGATTGATGTGCTCCAATGCCGTATTTACTCGATTAACGACGCCCTTGAATAAACGCCGCACCCAATCAGAAAAAAGGGTGTTTGTTCGAGGATTATACGAAAGAATCTTGGTACAACTTTGTAATCTACTCCAGCCGGACAGTTACGATTCTATCCCAGCAAAAAAGCGAGACATTGGCACTTTAAACATCGTTCTGTTTTACACAAATATTTCCAAATGATTAAACGTAAAGAATTGTTGTCAGTGATTTACTGAGAATGTAATTTTTAAGTAAACGCGGCTCTTAGCCTACGTGGCAGGCGCTTGGAAGCAATAAATAAGCGAGAAAGAAATGAGGCGCGCACCGCCCTCGAATAAACGCCGCATTGGAAACCCTAAAAATTCAATTAACCCGTCGCCGCGGCGTTTAAGTACAAACGGTAAGTGTTAACCATTTCAGCTTGTTTATGAAAGTTGACTTACCTTTTAGTCGCGATAGTAATTTACTAATTTCTTTTTCTCGTTCTCCATACTTTCCTTCCACTAGTGAACTCAATGAACTGTTCTCGTCTTTCAACTTTGTCGCTTCCACCTGACGCAGCTTCAACTCCGCCATTATGTTGCTTCTATCTTCCATCAAAGCATCCAGTTCTTCTTGCTTAATTTTTAAACTGTCCGACATGGAAGTTTTTTCCTCTTCCAGTTCTTTGACCCGTTTGTCTTTAGCCCTTAACTTCTTGGCTAAAATCTCGCGATGGCTCTTCATTTCCTCGACTTCGCTGATTCTCTCTTCCAACGTTCGAATCAGCTGCTCTCTTTCTCGCTGTAGAGAGTCGCCTGTTTGGCTGTTCCTTTCTATTATCTCCGCTAGATTAGTGCCCTGCGCTTGAAAACTGGCTATTGTCTTTTCTCTCTCGTTTAGCTGGGTGTGAAGTTTTTCAACGCAGCTTTCAGCTTCCACTAAGCCCTTTGCTTTTAACTCTAACGTGATCTTTAGATCTTCTAATTGCCTTTGCAAATCTGAGACCTCGACTCGCCGTTTCTCGACTTCTTCCACTAAATGCAATTTTTCCTCTCTGATAAGGTTCATTTCCTTAGTTCTAAGCTCCAAATCACTTTTCATTTTGACATTCTCGTCATGTTGCTTAGACAATTCGGCTTCCTTAGCTTGCAAATTGGCTGCCAGATTAGACATATTGTGATTCGACTTCGTTAACTCGTTCAATATTCCATCAAGTCGAGTGTTCGACTTTTCCTTTTCTTCATTAATCGCTTTTTGAACTTCACTATCTCTAAGTTTTGTCATCTCTAAGCGAATTTCCTTTACAAGTTGTTCCTTTTCCGAAACAATATCGCGTAGGCTGTTTGTTTCTTCGTTGTGTTTATCTCGAAGAATTGTCAACTCCTTAGACAAAGATTCCGTCCTCTCCGCTGATTCTAGTCGATATTTTTCTGCTGTACTGAGTTTTTCGTTCAGTGTGATCACATTTGCCTGCTCTTGCGATAGTCGAGTGAACAGCGACTGTTGCTCTTCTTTAGCAACTCGAAGTTCAGTCTTCAGTTCTCTAACGGAGCATTCTAGTTCTTTGCACTATGGAAGGAAAGCAGAAAAAAAAAAATTAAGAAAAGTCTCGGATAAAGTTTTCAGCTTGAACAGAACCGTGGACAGTACCAATTAGAATCATGCGACCAAAAACCTCACGCCTTCCCTTAAGTGCTTACAGTCTAAGCGCGATCCCTGTTCTTCAAAGTAGTGTTACTCTTGGTGAACTGATTTCCCTCAAACATATAGATGGTTTCTCTCCTCTTGATTTTCAAGCAGTATAACCATTTCAAGTATTAGAAGATATCATTATGCACACGTATGCTAGTTCTCGAGTGAAAAGAACGAGCTTTTATAGAAAAAGTGAACTCCAGATGGTTTTGTTGATTTCCGGCGGCCATATATTGCTGCACCAAAACGGTACACCAATATGTCGTCTCCATACAAAGCTCTACAAAGGTGAGTGAAACGTTTCGGCAAATAACTCAGAAACTGTGGGCCAAAAAGACCTGAGACTTGGACGAATTGTTTATATGTTAGTCTTTTATAACATTTCATTTTCTTGGCTTTTTCCACCGGACGGTTTTCAATTTATTTCTTTGTTGCGTGACAGTGAAAACGACTTATAGAAAGATGCCATATTAATAGCAGTTTCAAAAGTCACTACCTTGTTTGCACCCCCACACTTGGGACTACTGCAATGCGCAGGCCTGAGAAATGGGAAACAGTGGCTGGTAATGTAAATTTGGAGAAAGGGGTGCATAAACAAAGTGTACCCTGCTTTTATGAGACACGCGCCCTGTATGCGCTTTCATCGTTAAAGATATAATGACGGAAAATTAAGAGGTTTAAACAGTCAAGATTATAAAAAAGGGGTACTCCTTCATATATAAGCCATAAAGTATGTGCCGTCCCGAAGGGTAGGGATTTTGGGCCTTTTTTGTCTGAAAACGGTTATACACTTTGTCCATTTTGGTCGGGAACTAAAGGAGCGTATGAAAGTAGTTATCGTTTTTATACCACTACATGAGAAATTTCTGCAATTTGATTGGCTTAGAGCAGTGGTATTTCAGCTAAATTTGGAATACCTACATGTGAAAATTACAAAACCTTTGCAGGTAGTAGTATAAACAATTAATAGCATGATTTGTATGTGAAATTTGACATAAATACCACTCGTGATATTTCAAAATTGTCTCAAATTTCACTCGCCTAACGGCTCGTGAAATAACGTATAACAATTTTGAAATATCACTCGTGGTATTTATGCCAAATATCACCACTAATCATGCTATTACTTGTACTAATTCCAAATGAATACGAACGAAATAGAAATACGCGAGTTCGAAATCACTGCGAAATGCATTAAAAGAATTTTTTGTTTGCGCTCTAATCTAAGTTATGATGACAATTTCTCCCTAAAGGCCAGGTCTGAAAACGGATGTGGAAAATTACATTTTTTGGTCTGAAATAGGGTCAGGATTTGGAGAACCGGGCGGCACACCCCCACCAAGAATTTTCTGGAGTACCCCCCCCCCCCCGGGGGGGTGTTCAAAGATGGCTGCATACTACTGACATGTGAACATTTTTCTGGGTGTTTGTTTTAGAAAGGTGGGCATCATTGATCCATGATATATATCGCGATATAACCAGTTACGCCAACAGATCGTTTAGGCACCCTGTGCCAGGAGAGAAACTATGTAGAAAGGCCGGGGTGGTCGTAGCCTCCCACGCAGGCATTTTTAGGGGAACTCTTTTTTCATCCCTCCCCACGAGCCCCCCCAAAAACGCCTGCGTGGGAGGCTAGGGTGGTCGATGCAAAGAAACCGCTAGAGAGGTGAACATTGCAGAAGGGTGGTTTTCGTTTCAGAAGGAAGTCTTTTGGAAAGAGTAGACCAACAATTTTAACTGTTTTAAAAGCAACTAGACCCTCCTTCAAAAAGACCAACCTTGGCTTCTAATGGTACCGTTGTTTCATAACTCGTTTTTCTTGTCTTATCCAGTTCTACCTCCAGACTTTTGACTTTATTTTCCATGGCTGAGACTTCAATTTGATGCTGTTCCCTAAAAATAAGACAAATATCATTGGATGAATAGAGACTAGAGACAAAAAATTATATAGCTCGTGTTTACAGGCTACCAAACAATAATTTAAATGCTATGAGGAATTGTTGACAGCGCACATACTTGAGTCTATCCGTTTCTTCTTTCAAAGCTTCCAGCTCTTTTCTAACAAGTGCTCCTCTGTTGGCAGATAGCTCTAAAGCTTGATTGTGCTCCTCTTCCAATTTAGAGATTCTACACAGAAGAAAATAACCAATTGCGTTATCCAGTGGATAGCGTTATCCATTTCTTGAACAACTGGAGCCGGGTCAATAAACGCGCACTAAACCGACACCCACATAAGATCAGCATTTCCCTAAAATGGGCACCCAGAATTGGTCCATGATATTCTTCATCATTTTCTTTGACTCTCTGCAAGGCGGACACCTCTGTAAAATGGACAACAGGAGTTGGTCTCTGTCCTTTTCTGCAGCCATTTTCTTTGACTCTACATAAGGAGGATTCCTCTACAGGACGCCCGCATAGTGACTGCACTGGTGTCTCCTGAAGAGGGATTACCGTAAAATTCCGAAAATAAGCCCCCCAAACTCGTAACGCAAAAAACCCTCCGTTAAATAGGCCATTTTACAGTTGTGTGCTTAGTGCCCTGGCCTTTGAATAGACGCGAGGCTGGCAGTGACCTTGTTTTGTTACAAGCCTGCCTGGGCTCGCCTGCCTGCTTTTCAAGTGCAAATCGTGGTATTCTCATGCTAACAAGCCCGTGAACATGATCATTTACATATGAAAAACAAGAAGGTTTGTAGCAAAACAAGGTCACCGCCAGCCTCGCGTCTATTCAAAGGCTAGGGCACTGAGCACGCAACTGTAAAATGGCCTATTGCTCCTCCAAATATATGCCACCCCCCGGGGCCTCGTACTTTGAAATTGCCCTAAAATACAAAGCAAAACAAAGCAAAAACGGTAAATTTCCCTCCAACTATGAGGCTAGCCCAATCGATTTTGAAACGCAAATTTCCCTCCGTAGATAAGCCCCTTCAAAAATAAACCCCTCAAAAAAGGCCCTTGAAAAGTATAAGCCCTGGGGCTCATTTCCGGAGTTTTACGGTATATTATTTGGGGGAAATATTATAATGATGACATCTTGGTTTTTACCTCGCCTTGTATTCTTTTTGTAGTTCCTCTAGCTTGTTGTCACTGAGTTCTCTGTTGCTTTTTAATTCTGCTTCAACCTTTTTATAGAAACAAAAAACACGCTTCAAAAAAACTAATCGCCTCCGATTCAAAATCCACAAGCCAGTACCAGTATCTACCGAAGAACTCTGATAAAACCAATTACCAAGGAAACTGGGAAAATTGTAATTTTCGAAGCAACCTACAGGGCTAAAAAAAACTAATCGAATTCCAACTTGTCCCTTAGGTAAGTACTCTCACATTTTTCTTGCTCGGGAACGCTTCTTGCTGGTCTTAGCTGTAAACTTTATTATAGGATAACTTGTCTGTGGACACTATGTGTTGTTTGTTTCATTTTGTTTTTGTTTACCCTTTCTAGCGTCGATTGTAGTGCCTTCTTCTCCTTATCATCATCAAACAGACACTTTTGGATCAGTTCCACTAAAGCGTCTCCAAACTGACCAACAGCAAGGATGTTTTCCAGCGCACTCGTAATTAAGCCTGATCGGAATCTCTTCTTATCTTCCTCTAGAGCTATTCTTCTGATCTTATCCAGGAACGACTTGTGAGCAACTAGATCTTCCTCCAGATTTTTGACACTAGATTGCGTGGAATTTAAAACCTGAGGAAAACAGCAAAGTCACGAAGTGTATTTTTTATTGGCGTTTGTATCTACGCACAGCTGTTAAAGGAGCTGTATGATGAAATTTATCAAAAGTTAAACAGTGGTAACAACAACCAAACGAGTGAAATTTTTTAAAAAAAAAATGAAGTCGAACCTCCATAAACGGCCACCTCTCTACAATATGAAAAGATACTGCTAACGACATGAAAAGAAGGTACAAAAATAATAATAACACAGCAAATAGAAAGGAAACATGGATAAACAAACATGAAGAAGATTGAAACGGATTGCAACTGTAGATTTTAAAAACTTGTTGGCCTACCTACAGCTTTGCAAAGTTTATAATGCTGGGGAAACACATTTTTTTGTCACGAAGCTTTAAACCCTAAGATCA
The DNA here is from genome assembly GCF_958299795.1 of Porites lutea. Taxonomy (NCBI): domain Eukaryota; kingdom Metazoa; phylum Cnidaria; class Anthozoa; order Scleractinia; family Poritidae; genus Porites; species Porites lutea. The sequence continues at coordinate 22,422,007 of NC_133209.1, read as the reverse complement.
AAATTTGAATTCTAATTTGTTGCTCCTATTCATTTCGGACAGAGGCAGTGGGGAGAAGTTGATAAAATATCAAGCAAATTCATCTTGTGTGATAATGTCCGTAATTCTCATGACCACTCTGTTTCACAAAGCATTGATATTACAAGGAGAAATTTGATGCTGATGACTCTTAGGGCTTAAAGGGGTAATTTTTCAATAAAATTTCCACAGTGAATAAGGAGGTGTAATTGGCATTGTAGGCATTGTTGACAAGCCAGTCCTGACTCAGACCCTTTAAGTGCTAATGTTCAGTGTAGAGGGGATACCTCATCCTTTTCCTCTATGATCTGCTGTTGCTTCCGCAGTGAAGCTTCCAGTTGATGAATTAATTGCAATTGACCCGCTGCCTCATTTTCCCTTTAAAGACATGCATACAAAGAAATAATCAAGTAAATGTTAGTGTAGACTGGCTAGTGTCAGAGGACAAGGTCAAGACCATGATTATGAACTAAACAGCAAAAAATACCTCTTTTAAGCAGACACACGTTTCTAGCTAAAAATTTATTAAAGCACATCACTATACAAACAGTGTCAAATCAAAGGACCATCCATCATAGAAGCTGATATCACTGAAAAACGATTTATATATTCACCCTAGCCATGTATACATGTATCTTAGAGTAAAGACTTGAACTTCTGGCTGTGGTTGTTCAAACATCAGATAGCACTTAATCTAACGAACATTAAAATCACTATCCAGTGGATAACTATTAGGGAAACCCATCGAGTTATCCACTGGAATTTGAATTCTCATTTGTTGCCCGTATTCATTTCCTACAGAGGTAGTTGGGAGAAGATAGCACTTAATCTAACGAACATTAAAATCACTACCCAGTGGAAAAGTATTAGGGAATCCTATTGAGTTATCCACCGGAATTTGAATTCTCATTAGTTGCCCCTATTCATTTCCTACAGAGGTAGTTGGGAGAAGATAGCACTTAACCTAACGAACATTAAAATCACTATCCAGTTGATAAGTATTAGGGAATCCTATTGAGTTATCCACTAGATAGAGATTTATCTATTGGATTTCCCTATATCAACCTTTTGAACAACCACACAGTCAAACGCTTGTATACCTGAGAGCAAGGACATGATCCCTTCCTGCTATGGTCTCCTTGAGTCGATTCTCCAGTTCACTGACCACTTCTCGGTAATAGGCATCTTGTTTTGCACAAAGTTCTGTTGTCTGTAATGTACGTCAATGAAGCTTGAGCATTAGCTTTGGTTCTTGTAGATTGAAATAACAACATTACCATATTAAAGGGAGGCCGTGAGACTTGCCAGATGCTGAAACCTTGCTTGAAAATTAGGGACTTTCCAGTTACGAAGTTAAAAATCTGACATGCTTGAGACTCCACAAAATGAGTCATAAGATCTTAAGGTAAAACAAAAAGAATCTAAAGACTTTAAATAAAATTTTCTTTGGTTCCCCATACATGCACTATCTCTCTAAATTACAATTATGCAAATAATTATGCTTAATTATAAAGTCAATGCAGTTTTAGCTTAGATAATTATTAAAGATTTAATTTGCTAATTTTGTTCTTGAATTTCTATAGCTTACCATTTTTAATTTTCTCCTCAAGTCATCTGTCTGTGCACTAGATTCTCGAAGTCCAAACACAGTTCCAGTATTTCCAGTACCAGGGATTGTACTGTAGCCAGCTGTTCTGGCACCCAGGCCCCCAGTTCTTACAGGTCCAACAAAGGTGGTGCTAACACTGGGACTGAAAGAATTATTACATGTGACAGTGGTTGTCATACACTAGGCTGTTAAGTAAGACTTAAGAGGTGCTAAGTTTTACCAAAAATTCGTGTGTGAAGGCCTAAGTAAAATCTCAAGTAACTTCACTTTGCATCTCATCAAAAAGTTGGAAAGTTGAAACAATTCAAGAAAGTTTTAAGCAACTTGAAAACCATCCTCATGACCGACTTGTGGCTACCTGTGTTTTCTTGAGCTTTGAGAAAGGCGAAACATGTCAATCAATCTTAATTATGTTGTGTGGGAAAATAGCCCTAAGTTAACCTGAAGTAAAAGAGAATTAGTTGTGTGTGAAGCTTAATTTTACTTGAAGTAATTAAAATTTACTTTTCTTGAAATATTTCTTAGCTTATTTAGGCTCTAGTGTAAAGACTAGCAGTAACTGATAAAGAAAGTTGGCGCAACTTTCCAGAAAAGCCAGCAAGCTACCTTGTTTGTAATAGTTACTTGAATTATATACTGACGGCAGGGATGCACATGTGCAGCTTGGGAATAAGCTAGGCTGGCTTTGTTTGCACTTTTTGACTATTAAGCCTTTTTTTTCATCTACAGCTTCAAATTTTCTCTATGTCCTTGTTTACTGCACACAACAACTTGCTTCGAAAGGTTGTCCTAAATTCTACATCATTGTACTTACAGATTTTAAAGTTAAAATTGTTTGGAGTTTACTCTTATTTACACAATAATTATTAATTGGCATGTGCAAAATTCCTGACAAAGGATGTTATAATAATTATTAATTTAATATATTGATGTATAATAATACCTAATAAAGAAATTAATATAATATTGTAAAGATAAACTCTTTCAGAACTTTTCTAGACTGGACATAAGCCTATCTACTTTCTAGTTGCAAGTGACTGAAGAAAGTGTGAGCTTGCGCATGTTTTTACTTGTACATATATCAAACAAACAAGTAAAAAAGGGGGCTATGAATAGACTAAGTTCTTCAAAATGTTAACCTGCAGTTGAACCTCTACTATTTATATTTAAAAACATAAGATGTTGACAGAGTCTCCTTGATAGATGGAAATCTCTCTCTCATTTTACAGTTCAATGACCTGCCACTTTCAAAATGATGACATTTGACAACATGCAACTACCAGGTGAGTTGAGAATTAATTTTGTGTTTGCTTTCTTATATTAATATATAACTTTGCCAATCCCACCTAGTTTAAAAACAACAATAGCCATAATTTGCACAACAACACAAAAAAACTGATTGATTCTTGACTGGTAGTTGTAGTAAGATGTTGTCATGAATCATGCAATTACCCCATTTCTCTTAAAGATGCAAATGTACCAAGTTAAAAAAAACAACAACAATAACATGCAATTTTTCTCCCAGTCTACAGTTAAAAGGTACGAGTATGAAATACAGGATTGATTACTTACAATTGACTAGTAGAGAAAGTAGTCTTCACTGGTGATTCCGTTTTTTTTAAAAATCTAGAAAACATCTCTTCATCCCTGAGCTGCAAAATTTTATAAATAGGAAAATTAAACATTATTTTGTCTATGTTAAAAATTTACTTCTATTGTTATAAGCCACTTTTAATAAACAAATGTTGTAATAGACTTGACATCTTGTAATACAAAAACAAGTTTAAAAAAATGCAGATAAAATGAAATAATATTTTTGTGTCATCGTGACACCATTTTTAAGTTCAAAAGTGTCTGGTCAATAAGCTGTCAGAAATAACTTGCTGTTAATGATTAATAACATAATTATATGAAGTCATGCAAATAATTTTTCTCAAATAGAGTTGAGTGGACATTAAGAGAAAGGTGTCAGTTTCATCATTTAATACATGTCGTAACATTTTTAAGAACTAAACAATCAAACTTGTTCTCCCAATCAATAATAATTGTTTTTTTTCTATATAATACAATATTATCGTATTATAGAAAAATAAAACTAATTAGCATCCTAATGTAGTAATTACTAAGAAAAATCCTCATAATGCAAAATAAAACTTTGCTGAAGGTGTGCAAATATACATTGTATATTATAAAATATTAAAATACCTCCATATTTTGAAGGTCTGCCCTGAGTTGGTCAACCTCCTTAGCCTTTGATATTAGTTGACCTTGAAAATCTTTGACAGCATCAGACTGCAGTAGATTGAACAAAGAAATAAAAGAAAATAAACCACATTAAATCACATATACAAAATACTACAAAATAATAATCTTTAGACTACAATACATCAGGTCCCAGTTGTTCAAAAGGAGAATAGCACTTAATCCACCGGATAAAAAAGTGTAGCCTAACAGGCTCTTACAATTTCCTCGTGGGCCACTTAAATTTTAACAAGGAGCCCGCACACATGCCTAAACTTATGAATCTTATCGCAATAGCCTTTATGCCTACTTCCAGTGAAGGAGGGACAGAATTCCCTGCCTCATTTTGCGCTTTTGAAATGAAAATGTAAAACGTGTGTTCTTTGATCGTAGGCAAAAAAATTCTGCTGCTAAAGGTAAACAAACAAATTCAAAACTCGAACAAATTGAATTTCGACACTCGTGAATCGAGTTTCGAGTATCTGCTTACTTATTTAAGGTTATCTATCACTGGGCTCCTAGAAATGTGGCTCGGGCTCCTAACATTTTATTTTAGGAGCCTGAAGGGCCCAAAAAATTTTCTTAGGCATCAGCCTTGGAATAATATCTCTATTCAGTGGAAAGTGCAATTGCGTTCCCTAATACTTATCAGACTGCTTGATGGTGATATATCAGATGGATAGCACTATCCATACAGCTTTTGAACACCTGGGGCCAGGTAAAGACAATACACTAGGCAACTCAAAAAAATTCATTTTGTTGTGATTTTATTTTATACTTGGTTATAATTTCCTATCACTTTGTTTTGAACTGATTATAATCATACATTCACCACTTTAGAAACAAGAAGGAAACTACAGGGTACGGTAAGTTAACTTTCAAAAAGACTTTTGGGACTGTTACAAGGAATAGGCAAAAAATGTCCAATAGCTGACCAGCGAGTCTCTAGAACCCTAGTATCATAATCAATAATTGCAGAATGCATTTAGGGGTATAGAATGGTACTTTGAAAAATTTTGGCCTGATCTAGAAATCTTGGAAGCGTTTTTGATGGGTCTCGGAGTTTCAAATTCTTTTTGCTGACGGGTCTTAGAGTCTCAGTTTTCTATTTGTCATTTTTTCTTTCTGTTTTGTTGTCTGGAGAAATTTTTTTTTAAGTCTTGGTCTCAAATTTTGGTTCCCAAACTCTGGTTCCCTTCTTGTTTCTCAAATGGCAAATTACCATACCCAAAAACAAGCAGAACAACAATAATATTAATTACCACTGACAATACATAGAACAGCTGTGAGAGAAGGGTCCTACATGTACATCAAGATCTTGTCATTATAATTTGTAAGGGAGTATTTTTTAACTTATTAATTTTTCCGGTACATACAAACACTCTGTCTACTTGTCTGCCAACTTGATTTCTTATCACGCTGTCAAGGTTTTCATGAGATTCCTTGTTCTTGATCTGTTCAGGAGAAGCAGTTTGTTTCTGTGTGGCTGTTAAAACCAGATTTGATAATTAACAGAGAACCCGTCAAGTTTTAATTTGTAAGATTCAAGTTTGGAAAAGTTGACATGAAAGGATAAAATTTTTCTCACCCTGATTTTTTTTTTGAGGGGAGGGGGCATCTGTACACAGGCTACGGTACAAATGGTAGGTGGTGAAAATTTAATATAAAGTCAAAGAATATACTTTGACCTTTGGTAAACACATTTTACTGTGAAATTCACAAAACCGTGGACACTAGAAATATTTATGGAATGTTATTGTGTTGTGAGAAATAAGCCAATGAGGCGCGAGATAACTAAACCGCAAACAGCAACAACAGTAATTGGTTTGTGGTTTTGAGGTTTGCTCGCACATCGTGAACTTTATTTTGATTAGCCAGTACACAATCAACATTCCTGAAATTTTTCAGGGGTCCACCGTTTTATGAGTCTGACAGCAAAGACAAAGAATCAAAATGAAATTCAGTGTGGTGTGAGTTGCATATGTAGCTGGGATGTAGCTACAATCGCCGACAAAATGAGTTGAGACAATTCGCCCAAAACTGGGCTTTTTTACGTTTTATTAACTTCAAAAGGAGGAAATATAGCTTTCCTCCCCCATCCCCTCCGTGCAATGTTGTGCCCTTGTTCTAGCTACCTATAGAAAACAACAAACACCCCAACTTTGAATGGAGGGGTGCGGATTCTTTTGTTCTCTGAAGTTACCCTGTTTAAGTACAATGTCTCAACAATTTTGTCGCCGATTGTAGGCTTGATTACCAGCCGCTGTTCGGGAAAATGAGCCCGCACTCATCCCCCGAAAGAGCGGCTGGACGCATGCGATTTCCTTTGTTGGTTTAAGCCAATCATGTTAGCACCTGCAGATTTTCGTCTGGCAAAGATTGTCGCAGAAATTATCACTTCAAAACAGAAAGTCCTCCCTTGATCCATCGCATGGCGAAGCGATTTCGACAGCCCGGAAACACTAGGCGAAATTCTAGAGTTGGAAGGAACACAACGTTTTGTTCAATTGTTTGTTGTGAACTTTTCTTTTAATGATTGTTGTTGGAGAGATTTTGCATCTTCAAGGATTTTTTCAAGGCGCTATAGTTCTCGGTAACTGTGTTCGTTACAGATGTAACCATCCATGTTTATATTTGACAGGGGAACATTCAATACCCTGGAAATTCTGTCTGGTAAATCAGAAACTTTTCCACTTAATTTGGTCTGCTTCCAAGAATCAGTTAGTTCGGACCCACAGAAGATGAAACCAATATTCGAAGATCAAAGAAAATTAACTACATGTCGCCGTGTACAGAAATGTACCGAAGAATATTTTTCACAATGTATGGAAATGTACCGAAAAAGCTATTTCGAAAGTCACTTGGGTGGGTAAGGGAGCAATTGATGCAATTTTGAGCCAAATAAACACGAAAATTGGAGACCGGTTTCACTTCCAGTGACATCGGAGACGCCTAAATTATCAATTTTTCAATTACGTCACAGACAAGGTCAACGAGTCACCCGTCCAGCCGTCTCTCTTCGGGGAGGATCAAAGACCGGACCCGGGGATACGGCGGAAATCGAGCCTAGGATGTATGGTTATAAAATGTCAGAAAACTGCAACTGCATAGTCATACACGCCTAAGGTTTCTACGCAGTGTAGTTTGTAAGATATTGGATAACACATTTCAAAGACGCAGAACAGTGTAGAGCATACTTACTGGCTGATACAACAGCACTCTTAACTGTCGGAGGGCGTAGCAAAGGCGACGGTATAGCGGGAATTTCGGGTATGCTTGAGTTTGAAGAGTGCAGATGAATCGAACAACTGCTTCTGTCCGTTAAAGTTTCCTCCTTACCATCACTACCGGTGGCTGCTTTTGACGTTGTTTCATGACCTGGTAAAGGAGTCGCCGAATTTGAGGACGCCATTGGATTCCATCAAAGACAATCAGGAAATTTACCGAGAAACAAGCCTTTTGTTGTGACAGCATTCATATCACACGCGGAAATCGGATTGCAGGTCCAATCTATTGGGATTTTTCAAGAAAATTCACGAGATCCAGTACAGTTGAAATTCATTTTGTCCGCCATTTTGTAACCGTCTCCCATAAAAGACGAGAAAGATTGGGAACAATAATAATGAACTAGATCCAGTTTTCTAGCTGGCACTCGCCTGAACATTCCCAGCAGGCCGTGCGCCTGCTTAAAGGCATAATTTCCGTTCGCTGAACACTTTGTCATTGCATTGTTAGGGTTGAATGATTCGGGATGGTTAGTAGGTGAAACCTTACATCAGAGAAAAGAAGACGAATCCATAAACGAGGTCAAAGAAGGTATCGTATATGAATGATTTTTTTATGGTTTGAATACTTGAACACAAGCGTGAGCTGGTGATTTAGCTTTCTTCCGTTCTGCAGCTGTTATAGAAAGATTCCAACAAAGGCCGAAAGGCTAAAATACGTAATATTTCGGCACATACAAGCTTATATTTAAGGGAATTTAGCTTTGTCTTGAGCTTGTCTGTTTTATAGGTAGGAGTTGTCGGTGACGCAGTTAAATGAATCTCATGTGTATGACGTTGCAATTTTCAAACAAGCATGAAACAAGTTGTATGAGCTTGGTTAAGCTTACGTTTAGAGCATTTTTTCCGTCATGACGACCAAATTAACTCTTTTTTTATTGTTGAATGAGGAAATTCTAGAACCGATTCGTGTGTCTCGTAATATTTCAGTTGTTTATAATTCCATTTTGAGTGTAAGAATTGCACCTGTATATGCATGCATTTTAAAGCCACTGACAGCTGAGGACGACCTTAGAATACAATATTCTTTAAATTAATAGTAGAAATGATGACTCTGACCACCATGCGGTGTTTTGTTGAAGGTCATCAGTTATGGTAAAATCAAGGTTTCTTCCCTGATCGTGTGTAGGTGTTAGCGTTTCATAGTTGTATGCTCACATCGTTTCGATGTCATTTTTTCCCTTACAGATTAGGCATGAAGATTCCACAAATAGCGATGCTTCTCCGACTTCTAATAGGTGCATTTACCATTTAATTAACTTCTTAGGTCAATTTTCACGTTATTTTTGCCTTTTTTAAAACGTGACCAAATATCGAGGATATTAAATTTTGATATATTTCTTGTACGTAAGTAAAGTGGAGTTCTGCCCACGTACAAGGAAAAGAATGATGCTGAGTCACCTAATTTAGCTATATTTGTAAACATCGCTTTTTTTCCAATAATCTTGCAAACCACTGAAATAATAGAACACATTCTTTCATGGACCAATAAGCCTCTGAACACTGATTTCATAAAATTAACAGTGATAGTTTAGTGTTCAGTTACTGCATCTGATTCAGTACCAAGTTAAGATTTGTTTAGATAATAATACATGTACATGTATTTTAGGTAAGATTTCTGTTTGACCCCTTAAATTTATTATGCATATTTTACAGGTCAAATTTGATTTCAGGTTAATTTTGATTTAACCTAGGTTGAGTCTCAATTTCCAATTATTTCTCCTAGCCCTGGAAGAAAAAGCAAATTGAGAATCAACTTAGGTAAAAAACATTTAACCTGAAATCAAATTTGACCTGTAACACATACATGTTTCGACTCTATTCATTTAAAACTATTTTGTGAGAAAAAGTATGAAATTGTTGCATGTACAATAAATGTGGGGGTTATAGGGAAATCTTACCATATTTTAAATGTATCAACTTGAATATGACAAAATCATTCTAAGTTTTATATATTTATTTATTTTGTTACTTATTTATTTGTTTATTTATTTTCAGGGCTGTCTTTATTAGAGATTGTTTTTGGAGGTGAGGAACTTACACTGTAGTAACAGAACTGTAAGCGTTTGTCCTATAAAAGTATACTGCTAATACCTCCTCAGAGGAGTCCTCAATAATGGAAACATGCACTTTACATTTCTGAAAATAAATTTTTGCTCTAGGTTTAGATTTTTGTGTCAGTTTAAAAGAACTAGTTTTACATAATCTGGACAAAATAACATTCAAGACATCATGCAGATCGGCAGTCTCTGAAACAAGTTAAAGTTTTCCACTTGCTCTGTTCTTACTTTGTCTGTGTAGACAGCCAGGGTCCATGCAGGTGGAGGGGCTGGGGTTAAAAAAGGTCCTAAACAGCCGCAAGGAGAGAACGGACAAACTTTGAAAGTGAATGAAACACGCAAAAATTATGATGCTGCTGTGAGTGGTTACACTTTGTTTTTTACTAACCCCTTTTTTTTGTTAAACTATTAAATAAAATGATTGATGAGTTGTAACTGTATCAAAAAAATATTGAGTCAGCTCCAGGTTAACCATTTTAAAAGTCCACAACCCCACAACCCCCACTCCCCCCCCCCCCCCACCCCCCCGCTCTACACTTTAAAAGAGGTGGATCGGCCCCCGCAGTAAGAAAACTGCTCCGCGGGCCCTAAAAACTCTTATGTTATCATTGCTTTCAAGAGTGTGACCACAGGGTCTCTACCTGGAACAGGCCATACTCATTCATTTGTTTGACTGTAGATTTGTTGCATCACTCACTCACTCAATCCTTTTCATCTTGGGTGGGACAGACAAGGCCCCAGATTTGTTGCAGTATGTATTACTCAGAGTAACAACTAAAAGTTCCTTGATTGTACTCCGACTTGCTCAGTACACATGTGACAAGACAGTTACATGATTGTATTCATGAATAAGGTCCACAATAGAGGAGACAAAGGAAATGAGCCCTTTGCAGCTTGTCATTCACATGGTCCAAGACTGCAATGCTGAAGAGCAAGAGATTCACTTGGACAAGACAAATAAAAGGCAGTCTGTGACAGCATGTGGCTACTGTTTTAGTTTTGTAGAATATATTGCAGTACAAAAAGGAATGTATAATCCAAAAAAAGAAAAGAAAAGACAGAAGGAAAATCAAAGGGTACCTAAGGCTAACTTGTGGATTGTTAATTACTGTATTTTAGAAATGAAACCTGCAATAAGTCTAGTGGTATATTTTAAGTCTGTCAAAATATGAAAATATGTTTTACGAAAAAAACAACAACAACAACAAAATGACTAAAAAAAAAGAAAAAAAACATTTCCAACAGCGAGAGTTGAACCCCAGACCTCTGACTTTGAAGGTTAATGTGTTATCTATTGTGCCACGACTACTACTATTGAAAATACCCGTTAAATTAATCATCTTAAACACTTTTGCCTATGAAATTCTGCCGGTCGATGCTGTTTAAGCTTTTAGAACTTTATTTATGAAGAACTGAAAGATATATTTGAGGAAAAAAATTATGGTTTTGGCAGTTAAAGCCATACTTTGACTCATTTTGTAACATTTGAAGAACATATGGCTGACAAGTGTCTTAAAAAACCATTGCGAAGTCTCTAGCAGCATGCAATTCTCGGTGTTTACATGAGGAGAATCAATTATGATTCAGCAAAAGTAAACATT
>NC_133209.1:22376194-22406194 GCF_958299795.1 Porites lutea | reverse complement strand
AAAGTAAAAGGTGAGAAAATAAAAGGACAGCTTTGTCAACTCAGTGTTCCAGCGAGAAATTTCTGCTTGAGGGCCAAAGTGGCCCCTACAACCCATTTTTGGGGGCCAGATATTTCAAGAAAGGGCCAACGTACCAGTATCTTGTTTCTAATTATGCAAAAGAGAAGAAACTGTTGGAAAGTTAAGGAAATGAAAATGGCAGTTTATTTGAAGCTGACATAAAGCATCCCTCTTTATACAAAATAGAGGAAATCTTCGGCAATGAAGCAAACAGCACAATCAATCAAAATGTATGCAATAGAAATAGTAAGTAATTTTTTTCATCTCATTTTCCACTTCACCGTCAAGATCTTTCGCTTCTTGTGAACTGCTTCGCCTCCATCCACTTTTTCGTTACTTACTGGGAAAAAACTTTCAACAGACCTCGAAGATGCGTTTATCCGGTTCGCCCTTTTTCGAGACGCCATGATGAATACCCCATCAGCTCCTGCGATATTACAAAAGCCAAGTCGAGGCTCAGTGGTCTCCAGACCACTCACGGTAAATCAAGTAAACTCAAGAGGATTCATCGATTGATTTTCATGTTGTGTACAAAGGTACGCAGACGTTGTTCTTTAGATTAAAAATTCTGTTTTATTGGAAAATTATTGTAGTTGAAGTAACACAGACATTTTTAAGCCCAGGGAACTAAAGAAGGAAAGGGTCATAATGGCCCTTGAACGCTTTTGGTGGGGGCCATCTCTCGGTCTTTTGCGGGATTCACGCAATGGCGCACTCTGGCTGGAACACTGGTTATTAACTGGTATTTATAATATTAGTTTTTTTAAAATATAGGTGTCATATTAAGGTTGCTTTATTTTTATCAGATGAAGGGGAGGCAGGGTGCAAAGAAATAAAATTAGAAACTCATAAGGGGTTGAAATGTGTAACTCTCATATGTTTGCTTTGTCCAGTGCTCATGATTATAATTCATTTTTGGAAAGAAAAGAAAAGATGGCTGACCTATCAAACTTTGTAAACAATGTGACGTAATTCCTCAAAGGACGATTTCTTGTTGAAAAGCTTCCCTTCCTCCACAAAAAGAAAACTGAGCATTCTTTTGAACTTTCCCTTTCCATTTTTTGTCTTTTAACGGTATATTTTTAACCTTGAAATGCAGAACTCTGGTCTTAAAACCATCGCATGGTGATTGTGTGGCAGCCATTTTGTTGAAAATGGATATCCTTCACTACGGTTTCCAAACATGGTAAAAGTGAATATTCACGAGCATTGAACGCAAGTTACACGTTTGAACCCCTTGTGAGTTTCTGATGTTATACTACTACATGAGAAATTTCTGCAATCTGATTGGCTTAGAGCAGTGGTATTTCAGCTTAATTTGAAATACCTACATGTGAAAATTGCAAACCTTTTGCGGGTAGTAGTATAAACAAATAATAGCATGATTTGTACGTGATATTTGGCATAAATACCACTCGTGATATTTCAAAATTGTCTCAAACTTCACTCGCCTAACGGCTCGTGAACTTACGTAAAACAATTTCGAAATATCACTCATAGTATTTATGCTAAATATCACTACAAATCATGCTATTACATATACTAACAACACAATTTAAGAAAATTCAACCCTCAAAGTTGAAATTTTTGTTCAGTGGCCATTTGGCGACCAACTGTTTGGGTTTAGTCGCCAGGGGAAATTTTTAGGCGCCAAATTATATTAATAAATTAATATATCAAAAATTGTCATTAACAAAAGCAGTTAGCAAGTTTAACTTAAAACGCAGCGCTGTTTATAAATTACTCATTTATTGTGCAAGGGATTATTTACTGATAGTCTGCGAACAAGGTTTGCAGATTCATCTTCTTGAATCAATACTGAAGCGGAATTGTAAAGACAGTTACCATTTCCAGTTGTCTTTAGGGCCTTCAATCCTTCTGTAGAATCCTCAGTTGGTATAATATGAGAGCAGCATCACTCATCCTCTGTTAATGTGTTCAAAACTTCCCAGTCGCAACTTAAAAGGCGATCGATCTACGTACCTCGTAGCCTTTGTTTTTCAGTAACGCAGTCCAAGTGGCAGGGTATTCTGCAGTTGCTCCCTAAAATTTATACTTGATTGATCGCCAGTTGTCGCCCGTATTAAAAAGTTAATTTCGGACCCTGCAATTTGGTGTCTATGGATTTGGTGTCTATTTGCAAATCTGTAGCATATGTGTAGCCGCACCCTCCTTTGTCCGGGGGAGGGTGTGGCTTCACGTAGGGTAGCAAATCTGCATTTTACCATCTGCACAACCTAGCCCCACACTTTCTCAAAACTCAGTTCAGGCAACAACAAACAGCAGCACTTCAAAACACGAGTTTTTGCACTCATTACACGATAACTTATGAAAGCTGTTTTACAGGAAAAGTCAACACATATTCTTGTGAACGTACAATGAAAGAATACGTTCATAGTTTGTTTACTACAGAAGTAGAAAATTGAACATCCAACTGTACGCAGCTGTATTTTGAGTCGATCTGTAATTTGACAGATTTGATGCTTACAGACGGAACTGACCGCTATTGTAATGGTGGACTTCATTCACTTTTTACAAGCTGCAGTGGTTTAAGATCTGTTTTCTGGACTTTTTCATGATCAAGAAATGCTGCAATAATGACGTTGCCCCATTTGCGAAGTTGTCGCATTTAACTTATGTACGTAGCGTGACCGATGAAAATATGTCAGTGGTAGCTCTAAATTTGGAGAAAGGTTTCTTTGCCGTAGCCACGTATTATTGGCGTTAATATTAATTTGTTGATTTGTGAAGTCCGGTGGTTTGAAGAAGGTTATAGCATCGACATTTATTACCAAATCATTTGTGCAAATGTTGGAAAAAAAAAGTGTGAAACTCAGACATATTTCATCATCGTTTACAGCTTGTTTACAACCTGCAGCAACCGATTTTGTAACAGAACTTGGTCAGATCTCTCTTAGGAACAATTTCTTTCATCCAGGAATTTAATTTTGACATTCAAGAATGCTAAAACTATCCGTTTTGTTGCTGGTTGGCACATGGTTAAATTTTCCCAGAGACTTTCTACACCAGAAATTCACACAGTTGTTGTCTTTATCTGCGCTTTGGCATCGTTGTGAAATGTAAACTGCTTTCCAGCTTTGTACTTATAATATAACTTTTAAAGCTATGGCAGTAGCAAATTGTGACGTTCAGTAATAAAATGTGGAAACCAACACTCTTTAATATTAAGAAGGGCTGGGTAAGTAAACTGTTTTGTTTTTGAGCCTTTCTAAAATCGTTGTTTGCAGATCAATAGCCTGTCTTGTGTATGGCTTGTGGTCTGGATGCCTTTTTCTATGGGTTTACCGGTATAATAAACCATAGGTTTATGACCAATCAGATTGCGCGTACTTTCTCAGTTATTTTATAAAAATTAGTAATTACATGATTGACTTGTAATTTTATTTGATAGTTTTGGAGTTTTTAGTTTTTGACATTTTAATTGTAAATACCATAAAAATCCAAAAATAAGGCCCTCCATGTATAACCCCCTCCACATATTAGCCCCCCAAACTCGTAACACAATCGCATCGCTACCACAGGAAAGTCATTCATCAATTTTTGTTATGTTTAACAAATACCCTAAGGGGTTCCCAGCCGGGAAGGCGAACCAAAAAGTCTATCGTATAGTACTGTTGTGTACCTGAATTGCGTGTGCTTCTGAATCAAATAATTCTAATGATTGTTGTACCACTTGTGTGTGAATTCACCCGAGTACCGTGACGTCAGACGGACCTTAAACTCAACACCAGGGCCTCCATGGCCACTTACCATGAATATTTGTTGGCACAACATGGGCATCCCCAGAATGTGGACAGATTTGGGAAAATCCTCACTATACAGTTAATAAAGTACCATTGACCAAGATTAGTCTGCGCGCTTCTCTTGTTACCCACAATTTCGGTTTGAGTTTATTTTCTCTTGAGTTTTCCCTTAGACGGCCACGTTCTGTAAGCAATCACTTTGTCGTGCACCATAAGAGTGGTCCCTTACCAGAGAAATGACTGAATTGAGGACAGTTTAGTGAGAGGTTTTGTCTGTAGTAGCAAGTTAATGTGATTGCCTTTAAATGAATGAATGAATGGCGGCCATTGGGGAGTGGGGAGGAAACCGTAACCCTAATCCTCCCAAACCGCCCCCCCGCCTCCTAAAGTACAGATCTGACACTCATCTAACATGGCCACGCATGACATAAAACACTTGATCTTGATGATCTTACGGAAAAATAAGGGACTGTGAACAGTCTAATAGTTTTCACAGTAACGTAAAATTAATAGTAGTGTTCCTCTTATAATATTGCATGACATTCTTGTGGGTGTTGTTTTTACAGGGGGGAGCAGTTCCAGGTCATATGATTCATCCACCACTGTTAGAAACTCAATGTGTGGTTCGAAGAGTCCATTCTTTATTACCTCATCATATGATAGAATCTGGATCAGATTTAAATCCAACAGCCGTAATCGAAAGCGTGGTTTTGTTGCTGGTTATGTCCTTTACAAGGACTCAAGTAGGTCCTGCACATATGATAATAATATCACTTTTATTAGAGATTCTTTGATAGAAGAAAGGAGAATTGAACATTCTATCAGATAAAAAAGGGTGACAAATTAATGTAATGTTTGACAAGATCTTGAGAATCAGTCAGGGTTGTTGTGGCTTAGTCTTGTCCTTGATTTACAATAAGTTGTGTACATGTATGATAAGGAGTTTGACACGAAGGGAAAATTTTAAACCAGAGATTCAATTCAATTTTACGTATATTATTTTAAAGGACACAATGTTTGAATAACCTTACATTAAGTAGTTTTTCTTTCCTTACTGGTTATTGTCCCGGGCGGGGGGGGGGGGGGGGGGGGTTACTGTCATAAATGGGCTATATAGGTATGTGCCGCTGTGAAGGGTATGATTTTCAAGCAGTTTACTCTAGGATAGGGTATATAAATCAGAGCGTTTGGGTCTAGAATAGGATATCATTTTTCAGGAAACTGATCAGTTGGTTGAAGATTTTATCTAGACTAGGGATTGTTTTTTTTTTTCTGAAATTTGGCTGGGGATGGTTTGTTGAGATAAAAATAATACTCTTGCCAGACCAAAAAGGTGCACTTTATTTGGTGAATTTTGTGGTACTAAAGTTTTGCCCAGAATCCTTTGCAACTTTCCCCGTGGGCGTAATGTACAGTAATTAATCAGGTCGGTGATCGTGTCTGGTGCACAAGATCAACACACAGATAGATAGATGAGAAGCTAGAAAAATATATCTGATTAGTTATACAGAGAAATATATAATTACAAAGAAATGTCCTTCATCACCAACAGTTTCTTGAAAGTTATGCAGATCTTGCAGATCCCTTCATCAGTGGCATTAGGGACTTTAAGATCCAACGACGCGACAGCAACGAAAACGTCGCTTAAAAAGCGAATTTGCGTTCTTTCAGTCTTTATCGCCATTATTCCTACCCACTTAATTTGTCAAATGTAGGCGAACCCTCCTGAAGTTCAGAAAGAGAAATAGAATTTCGTCGTTGCTCGTTTAAGTTTTTCATAAAACGCGAAATTAGGCATTTTCACGTCGTAGTTGTTCAAAAACGGCAAAGAAATGTACAAAAAACTGTGGCACGTGCAAAGTTGTTGTGCTTATTAAACCTTTTTTTTTTTTGACGTTCTCGTTGCGGTCGCCTCGTGGGATCTTAAAGTCCCTATTTGCTGTTATTCACAGCTTTGTTTTGATAAGGATGCAAAATAAATAATGATTGTTCCATAAATAAATTGGGGGAAGGTGGTAGCCCTGATCATTACCCGTTGCCGATATGAGTCAGTTAACATGGTTCATTTAGCTATTACATTTCATGTAATATCATTATAACTTTGTCCTCTTTTAAACAGAAAGCAGCTCCACCACTAGCACTATAACTGGCATTGTTGTTGGGATCATAATTCTGGCGGTTATTGCTGGCTGTATTTACTACGTGTTTGTGTACCGAAGGAGACTTGCCAAGCGTCAGGCTGCAGCAGGACAACATGCGATGACTGCACAATTTCAAGTGCCTCCTCCACAAGTTGGGGTACCACACCCACCCCCACCCTCTCAACCTGGTTATGGACCACCCCCTCCTGCAGGATATGGTGCACCCCCTCCCCCTGGCACTGTACCATCTCCAGGATATGCCCCACCCCCTTACAGCCAGGTTGTGGCTGCACCTTACCCTCAGCAAGGTCAGTTGTGTTACAAAATTATTATTATTATTATTTATTAATTGATTACTTATTAATTATGAATGAATTAATAATGAAGGAGTATATTTGCCAAGAATTACTACTAGTGAAGAGTGAAGACAACGAAATAAAACTTAGTTTAGCATTACAATTTCACTACATTTCCTTGCACAAGTTACATGGCAACTGTTTCAGAGTTTCTTTGCCTATGGACAGCTAAAGATCAGAAGTGAGCGGGTTGTATTCCAGACAAAATCCTAGCAATTCATTGTACTTTGCACCTACAAAGTTTTCTGTTAAAAAACCAAGCAGATTTGATTCAACAAAACTTCCCTTTAGTCAGTTTGTCATCAAAAGTGAAAGGAAAGTGAATTTTATCAGACCACAGTGGGGGGAGCATTTTAAATTGAAGAATTTCGCTAACAACTAAAATACACTGTGCCAAGCTTTTCACCCATGGAGAGTTGGAAATTGTCAAGGAACAGTGAGGTTTAAAGCGGGGGAAAAGAAAAGGAACAGAAAATTAAAGACAAAACTTAGTATTAGAAATATTCCATTGTATCTGTGTATTAGAGCTATCTTAATGACAGGCATGGCAAGGAATTTTTAGCCAATGCTTTCCCATCGCATATCGTGAATATCCCCCCCTTTAGTGTTTTTCTTCTTTGTGTACACATTGCTTAGAGGCTTGTAAATTTACGTGTACCCAGTATTCCTTTACAAACAGTAGGATCTATAGACTTTTCAAAAGTTCGTTTTGATTGGGTCATGGATCAGGAGTGAAAGTGGTCTACTTTCAAGGGTTTTGCACTTGTTCTTGTGACTTAGTCGACTTTTGGGCAAGTCTGTATGATCTAGTATGTTTCCTATATAATTTTATCACCATCTGTAGGTGAAGGGGGAAAATGTGCGCAGCTATAGTCTCTCACGTGGTACAAAACCTCCACGCTGAAGAGCAAGACGCACTGGGAAAAGACAAACAAAAGAAATTACTATTTTAAATGATGTAAGACTTTTGTTTTTCTTGTCCCGGCGCTTCCCTTGTACTCCAGCATGGCAGTGTTGTACCACCTGATACGTGGTATGTGGAAACATTGGAGAAGAGAATAGTTAGTAAAGGTTTCGTGATATGATTGAGTTTTGTCTTGACTAATCATATGTTGATATTTAAAGATAAAACTGGACAATACCCTCCGCCGCAGGGTGGGCCAGCACCCTACCCAGTTCAGCAGACTGCAGGAGCCCCACCCTACCCCCCTGGTCAGCCACTAGCAGTGGCTCCTTATCCACCAGAGCAGCCAGGAGGGGCACCAGGCTACCCTACAGCTCCACCAGCGGGTGTCGCACCTTACCCAGCAGTGGCACCTGGAGGTACTACCCCCTACCCCTCAGCAGCACCTGGAGGCTCCGCACCCTACCCCACTGCACCACCATGAAATGAACCATATCCCACAAAGCAATAGGCTATCAGGTGAGGGATTGACCTTTGTCATGTTGTTAGCTTTTTCTTTTTTGTTGTTGTTTTAATTTTTCGAAAGTCATAAAGGTATATAGAGAGGGGATCATCGCAGGCTGTATTTAGATCTGTCTCTCTCTCTTTGGCGGCTTTGCTACCCTGGGAGCCAGAAACTTTTCTAGCGCAGTTTCCGGTTTCTGTCAAGTCTTTATACCTCTGGTAACCATAACTCTGGCTTTGCCCACAAGAGACGAGATCTGGATACGACATTACCGCCTCGTCCCTTAAAAATGGAGGTGACCGAGACAAACAATGCGATGATGTGGAGTCTGACTTTATAGAAAGGAAAACGAATGGAATCTCGGTAGTTATAGTCAAATGTTGTTATTGCGAACACCCTTTCTGATTAATGCATGCTGTCTTATTTTGCAGGCGTCGGAATATTTTAGACATCTGAGACCGATGTTCATAAAGCCGTAGGAAAGGTCATTCCACGCGTCACTTGCTGCTTCAATTGGATAATTAATAGATTGGTTTGTACCCTGCAGGTTAGGTTTTACATTGCTGTTAAAGGCACCTCGTCTCAGCGGACATATCGCGGGCTCTCCATTCGATGGAAAATTCCGGAAAAGTTTAAGTTTTTAATGACAAATTCCGTAATTTATCAGCTAACTTTGGTTTGGCTGTTCAATAAGTAGAAAAGACAGCTTGGAATTAACTTTAACTTTAATTCCAGAAAAATACATAAGAACAACCAAAGCCGGGGGCTTAAATGGTCTAAGGTCAACAGAAAACGTGAAGGATTTACATGAATAAAAGAAGGCTTTAACACAGACCGCTGACCCCCCTGGTCAACTTTGTCATCTTCTATGTTTATCAGACTTCATGCTCAGTAATTTATTTTTTCCTATACGCATAATTCTCACATAGTCTTTGAGAGACATCTTTAATGTTGTCATATCAATCATAAAATATTTGGACAATTTCATACTTTATGTGATGACTCGACGCTTATTTGTCATTTGACCAAAATTGGAAGAAACTTAATTTTTTTAAAACCAAAATAGCACAAAGTCGGCGAGACGTCACAAATCAGATGCCTCATTATCGATACTAATAGCAAACCTTTTAGAAAGTGTCACCTTTATCCTGAAACGGGGATACCATCACGTAAGACGTGTAAAGTTAAATTAATGCACTGTATTAAAAAGAAAAAATGTCCTAGAATAGATAAAAGTTGATCATTGTTCTTTACAGTTTTTCTAGAATAACAAGGGAAAGACATTTTTATAGGGAAAACGTATATTGTTCAGTTTGCCTCTGTGTTTTACCTATTTGCTGTACATTTAAACGTCACCCACCATAGATGTGTTAAATAAAAAAGAAAAGAAAGCATTCGTTTTAAATTGTATTATTGTTCAGATTCGCTAGCGGCACTTTGCAAAAAGTGGCTGTCATTTTGATTTTACTCAAGGAGCAACTTTTGAGCAACTTTCTAGAAAAGTCAAGCACTTTCGGGCAACTTTTAAGAAACTTTGAAGCAACTTGTTGCTGAGGCTAACGTGGGAGAAAAATTCTTACACAAACCTAATCACCCATACCCGCCTCAAAAGTCAAATGGTCGGCCCCTAAAATTCCTTCTACGTTTCATAACATAGTGTGGGAAAGCCAGGCCGCCATCGTCATGAACTGCTTTGTGGAATAAGGTCAACCGCGAGATTGTTCCTCGTTCCTTCAGTGGTATCCAGTTTAACTCATTCAAGAGGTTGATAACTGTTTCTGGTTCCCGCTTATAGCAGTTTTTAACAAACCGTGCGGCTCTCCACTGTATTCCCTCTATTTGTTTGAGAGCCAGCGTTTTCCACGTGGAGCCTAACCTGAGGTCAGGCTCTATTTTCGTTTCGCTTCGAAAATTACATTCCGGTGGGCAAGGCGAAACGAAAAGATAGCCGTTAGAACCGCTAAAATTAGGCCTGAGATCAGGGGCGCTTGCCATTTAGTCAAAATTTCCGGAGTTTCCGGTTCAGCGGTAAATGGAACTCGTTTCGTCGGCTCGTCCCACTGGAAAATTCCCAGAAGAAGTGGAAAATCTTAAAAGGTGGGCCCGTTTTCACGGTTGGAATTTCCGAACGGAATGTCGAGTTCCATTTACGTTTATCGTAGTTTGTACCAGTTCCAGGTCCACGGTCGGGCACCGCGACGTACCGGGGTTTACGACCAAATGGAACAACTTTTTACCAATCGGAAATTCCACTTTTGCTCCCACCGAAATTTCCGGGTTTTTTCCTAAATGGAAAGCGCCCTAGAGGTTAACCACCTTTCCCGGGTCCCGGGTCCTTTCCCGCTGTTTTTGTTTTGTTTTCACTGAAACCGCTGGACGACACAACTGGTGAGGTCATTGTTATCTGAGGTCTTGGCTCTTGTGCGCTTGCCTAAATCAGTTTCCGTCACACTCACTGGTTAGCATTGGTTTCGGATGGTTCGTTAAAATCTTACACCAAAGAAAGCGAAGAGAACAACGAAGGTATGGTAAACGCATGTAGTATATGGCAGAGGTATTTTACAGAACGCCGAATGACTCCGAATGACTCAATTTTGTAACCGTACTCCTTTAATTACTAAACTTCAGTGTCATTCGGCGTTCTGCATTTCATGATTTTGCGTTCCTCCTCGCGAAACGTCCCTCAGCGGCGATGAGCGAGGAGAAACGTCTGCCGTTCTCAGGCTAGCAAAATACCCCTGTCACAGGATTTATGTACTTAAGCTTACGTAAATCCTGTGACGGGTATTTTGGTAGCCTGCGAACGCCAGACGTTTACATGACGACCGAATTGACTCTGTTTTTTTACGATTGAATAAAGAAAGTTCTAGCACCGATTTGTGTGTCTCCTAATATCAGGGGCACCCAACGACCGTTTTCGGGGAAATGATCTGAAATGGCTCGTTATGCATCCTGGTGTGCTTTAAAAGCAATATAAATGAATAATTCGCATCGCTAAAAAAATTTGATCTGTTCGGTCGTCCTAGGAGTGGTTTGACCCTCTCGAATTTTTTAGGGCTGTTTTTCGCCTTTCCCGAAAATAACAGCCTACAGTGAAAGCTTTCCGAAAACGCAAGATTACCTGACGAGCTTTTCCCTTGACCGAAATTTTTAGGGGTCCTTTCAAGTTTTCTCCGAAAACTTTATCTAGTGTGAGAATGTCTCCGAATTTTCTAGGGCGACGTAGAATGTATAGAAAATTCTAGGTGTAAAAGAAAAGGCATTTAAGTGATTTTAAAGCCAGTTGAAACGTCTAATGAATGTATAGAAAATTCTAGGTGAAAAAGAAAAGGTATTTAAGTGATTTTAAAGCCAGTTTCAAACGTCTTGTACCCTGCCAAACTCAATTCGCACGGCTCTTACGGAAAAATCTGAAATACGGCATGGCACTGACTGATTACAACGCACATTGAACGCAGTCAGCTAAGGCAGTTGGCAGAGTTGGGATCAGTTGGAATAGCCCAGGGCACGGCTCAGTGTTCTCTTCTTCAGTGTTCTGTTCTGTTTTTTCTGTTCGTCCCCAAGGGGTAAGGTGCTCTGGGTGCTAAGGTAATACAGTGGGTAATAGGAGAGGACAGCTGATGGGGGGAAGAATAGGCCTTTCTGAAGAATAGGCCGAATAGGTCCAGTAGTAAAGATCAGAAAGATCAGAAGATTACGCGCTTTATTACAGTTCTTTGAACAGTTTAAACAATTGTTTAAATCAGGTACTGTTTCCTGTGTTTCGGCGTCAGTGTGTCCTTACGAGTAATTGCTGAAACAGAAATTTGGTAAGAAAACACTCAGAACACGAGCTGAGAACACTGAAATAACCAAGATTCTGGAGTCTGGAGATTCCTCCAAGTATAGATAATAATTTACAATTATCTGAATTATTAGGTGAATTATCAGCTGACGATGACAGTGAATTATCAGGCTGAATTATTCCTGTTGTAACACGAGTGCGCGTTGGGCTGGATACGAGTCTGCTGATGAGTTGGCTATAATATAATGTGTCAGTGATGGGTCTAATGGGTTTATCTTTCTTCAGCTGTTTCTTTTTCTAACAGTTGCAAGACTGCAGTGAGACTTCTGACACTGATTTTGTTTTTTTCCTTGTTTGTCATCAGTGTGTCATATTCGTTTTGCAGTGAAAGTTAAGGAACACAGCAATCCTGATCCGAACAAAGGTTCGAAAGGTTCGGCAGGTGCATACGATTTCGCGACTGCAAAGCCGCAGTCAGAGAACGACTGAACACTGAATGAAGCAAGATGGGCAATCGAAAACAAGGGATATTCAAGTTCGGGTGAAAATCGAATAAACTGAATAAAGTGGATATACTATAGTTTGGTCTGCCATTTTTCAACTGAACTTTTCTGTGGTCGCAGCGCGCGCCAAGTCCAGCGATCTACTGTGTTCAGCCTATTATACTCATTGCATTTACTTTGCATTATATTTTACCCGAGTGGAAAACCTAATTTTTCTCGTTTGCTGTTGCTACTATCATTGGGATGGGAAGCGGGCTATGTACATAGTTGATGTAGAACGAAAAAAACCCGTAACACGCTAAAAAATACCGTATTTATTCGAATAAGCGCCCAACCTCGAATTAGCGCCCACCTCGAATAAGCACCCATCCTAGAGGCAGAAAAAGTTAATAAACACCCAGCCTCGAATAAGCGCCCACCCACACCTCACAGCCCTCCCCTTTCCACTCAAACTAAAATAAGCGCCCACCCCTACCCCCATTCCTCCTTCGACACACAAAAAAATTGAATAAGTACTAATAAGAGACTTCCCCGAAGACGGAGTTTTCTTCAGAGTATTTTACAGAAAACTTGCATTGTTACATCTTCTCGTTTTGTTGTTACCATTTATTGTTTTGTTGCAAAATAAACGTACTACACTTGCTGAAAATGGTGAACATTCAATAAGGGCCCAGCCCTGAATAAACGCCCACCTAGAATAGGCGTCCACTCTCAAGGTCCAAAAATTTAATAAGCGCCCAGGGCGGTAGTCTGCTACACAGCCGTTCTTCGTGTCGTCACGCAACGCTCCTAGTATCAGAGAGAAGTAACGACCGGAAATATTAAAGTCTACTCAGTGTCTACTGTTCGCAGGCTATGTGATCTGATTTGATCTGGTGAATATTCACCGGCGATCAGCCGTTTTTTTTTTTTTTTTTTTTTGGGTGAAAGGGAAACCACTCATCGACCACTGGGACTCAGCTGAGGACTGCTGATTTAGTTCTCGAGTCGTCTGCACCGCAGACTCAGTTTTTTCCTGGGTAGTTTTTTTCCGGAAACTGCGGAAAATACAAGCGGTTTGCACTCAGTGCAGTGTGTTCAGTGTGGCTTTGCAAGGCAAGGCGATGATCGTGAATCTAGTCAATCTGGTGAATGAGCAGGTGAATGGTCTGAGTGCTGTGAATGGTCAGCTGAAAATGGTGAACACATTGATTACAAACTGATTACGGTAGTTACTAGCAAAAACATCACAGATTTTAAAAACTAAAAACGAAGTGACAGCACTGCTGTTAATGAGAATCGTCGCCGTTTGGTACCTTTGTTCAAACCGTTAAGTTGAAAAAAAAAAAACTTTTAAAAAAATAACTTATCGAAAACAACAACCTGAACAGCAGAACACGCACTGCTGGAAGTCAGTGTGGAAGTGGTCAAACACAAATCGGGCAAATTTTTTATGGTCTTTCATCAAGTTGCTTCAGAATATACAGAATATAAAGTTCAGAAGGCTTGTTTCTCAGTCTGCAGCTACTATATGGTTAAGAAAATCGGTATGATTTCCCGAAATTCTCCGAATAATGTGAATTGCTTTTTCTCTGTTTTCTCTAGCCTATCAGCAAAATCAGGAAGTGGGTGTTGACAGTGTTGATAACCTCAGAGCAGTGACAACCTGATAGGTTAGGACAGAAAGAAGAGAAGGTCAGATGTTGGGGTGCGTTGCAAACAATAGTTCTTTTGTTGCGCACAGCTGGACTATGTCAAATCAGCACCACCAACGTCACCCTCATTCAACCGAATTGCCGTTGATTTCTTGCACCGCACTGCAAAGAAAAGACTCGCTGAGCTAAGAGGTTTGATTCGCTTCTCGTTGCTTTGGGCTGCTTGCATTCTACATGGAGATTTCATTCGCTTATATTCAACTGTCTTTAAAACGTTAATTCAGGTAAGGTTTACTTCATTTTAACCTAACTGTTTTTGGGACCCTAAAGAGGAGGAATTTCACTGTAACGTGGCTATGATTTTAGGATATTTTTAAACCAAAGAATGGAAGAATTCATTTAGCTTTCCGGCCTTTCTATCTTATTCGTTTTCTGTTTGTTTTGAGAAGTGGTCTTTTTTTATTATACGTCTTCTATGTACACCCCATTCGATAAGATCTCCCTGTTCGTTTCTAGATTTTGCGACATAATTTTTCAGTTTTTGTAATCATTGTAATCGAACCGCCGCCTCACCGGTCTGAGCTTTATACTGTTTTTATTTCGCAAGGTCCAACGATTCGGCATATTCGGTCTACTGCTTTGGCCAGGTTAGACGGACAACTTTTCATGCGCCGAACCTAACGTGTTGAATCAGCACATGAAAAGATCGGCGTCTGAACCATTTAGGAACGCCTTCTTTGTAACGGCTCAAATGCATAGGTCACCTTTTGTCTGTTTTGTCATGTGCCGATTCAGCGATTAGAAAGAATATACTATCATTTTAATGATTTTAACTTTTTTCCTGCCTTTGCATTTGGCTGGGCAGAATCTCTTCAGCCGTTCTAGATTATATGCTGAATACGTATCGATCGGTCTTCAGTGGCTAACTCTTTGATAAACCAAATAGCGCAATCAAATGTTTAGGATTTCGTAACTATGTTAACCGGCTCCTCTTAGAGCTTCGATTTGATTCAGGGCTGGTGGTTACGCTCATCCTCGTCAATACGGTTTTACCACAGATGTATGCAGACCGGCTGAATTAGTCAAAATGAAATATGCAACATGATCTAAATCAATACAATGGAAAGGCACAGTCCGTCTCCACTCCTCTGTTTCCATATCATGCCATGTGTTTCACCGGTCTCTAAATAATACTAATACTGTAACAAAGATATCTGCTCGAGTGGCAAGTTAGTGTCATAAGCCCGTGTCGCGAGCATTTCTCTGCGAATTCGTCGAAAAGTAAAACTGAAAAACCCGATCTGAAACGTTCGGAATGCTTGGTGCGATGGTTGCTCAGTATGGAAACTTTGGGAAGATCTAAGATTCAGCTACAAGGTAGCTCGCTTGAAAAAAAGAACAGTGGCATGCTATGAATTAGGAAACAACACCAATTTAATAGGTCAGGCAGTAAAAATACATAAAACAGTGAACAACAAATTGAAAAAAAAAATAGAATATGCAGGTAAAGCCTCCCACTCATGAAGGAATGTGTAAACTTTTAGGTCATATCAGCAGAAATGTTTCCTGTTACATCAAGGTTGGCGGTGAGCTCATTAATTTGTTTTGATTTCTTTATTGCGAAATAATATTGTTATTGTGTGAGTACTTTTCCCTAAATAAAAAAAAAAGATTGATCACGTTCTTAATTTTGCAGACATTCAGATATTCTTGTTTTGATCGCACTTTTTACTTAGAACAAGGAACTCTATTTGGCCAAGTATTTTAATGTTACTACTGGTAATGGTAAAATAATGGTCCTCAAAATCTTGGGTGAGGACCAACAACCTCTATTTTCAGGGTAGTTTGCCGTTACTAAAGGTCACGTAATGGTCACCAAAAAAACATAATTGGCTGAAGACCAGTTGACCTTCTCTAGTTCCCGCAACAACCTCTATTTTGAGGGTAGTTTGCTGTTACTAAAGGTCACGTAATGGTCACCAAAAAAACATAGTACCTAATTGGCTGAAGACCAGTTGACCTTCTCTAGTTCCCGCAACAACCTCTATTTTGAGGGTAGTTTGCCGTTACTAAAAGGTCACGCAATGGTCACCAAAAAAAAAATAGTGACTAATTGGCTGAAGACCAGTTGACCTTCTCTAGTTCCCGCAACAACCTCTATTTTGAGGGTAGTTTGCCGTTACTAAAAGGTCACGCAATGGTCACCAAAAAAAGATTAGTGAATAATTGGCTGAAGACCAGTTGACCCTCTCTAGTTCCCGCAACAACCTCTATTTTGAGGGTAGTTTGCCGTTACTAAAAGGTCACGCAATGGTCACCAAAAAAAAAATAGTGACTAATTGGCTGAAGACCAGTTGACCCTCTCTAGTTCCCGCAACAACCTCTATTTTGAGGGTAGTTTGCCGTTACTAAAAGGTCACACAATGGTCACCAAAAAAAGATTAGTGAATAATTGGCTGAAGACCAGTTGACCCTCTCTAGTTCCCGCAACAACCTCTGTTTTGAGGGTAGTTTGCCGTTACTAAAGGTCACGTAATGGTCACCAAAAAAACATAGTAACTAATTGGCTGAAGACCAGTTGACCTTCTCTAGTTCTCGCAACAACCTCTATTTTGAGGGTAGTTTGCCGTTACTAAAAGGTCACGCAATGGTCACCAAAAAAAGATTAGTGACTAATTGGCTGAAGACCAGTTGACCTTCTCTAGTTCCCACAACAACCTATATTTTGAGGGTAGTTTGCCGTTACTAAAAGGTCACGCAATGGTCACCAAAAAAAGATTAGTGACTAATTGGCTGAAGACCAGTTGACCTTCTCTAGTTCCCGCAACAACCTCTATTTTGAGGGTAGTTTGCCGTTACTAGAAGGTCACGCAATGGTCACCAAAAAAAGATTAGTGAATAATTGGCTGAAGACCAGTTGACCCTCTCTAGTTCCCGCAACAACCTCTATTTTGAGGGTAGTTTGCCGTTACTAAAGGTCACGTAATGGTCACCAAAAAAACATAGTAACTAATTGGCTGAAGACCAGTTGACCTTCTCTAGTTCCCGCAACAACCTCTATTTTGAGGGTAGTTTGCCGTTACTAAAAGGTCACGCAATGGTCACCAAAAAAAGATTAGTGACTAATTGGCTGAAGACCAGTTGACCTTCTCTAGTTCCCGCAACAACCTCTATTTTGAGGGTAGTTTGCCGTTACTAGAAGGTCACGCAATGGTCACCAAAAAAAGATTAGTGAATAATTGGCTGAAGACCAGTTGACCTTCTCTAGTTCCCGCAACAACCTCTATTTTGAGGGTAGTTTGCCGTTACTAGAAGGTCACGCAATGGTCACCAAAAAAAGATTAGTGAATAATTGGCTGAAGACCAGTTGACCCTCTCTAGTTCCCGCAACAACCTCTATTTTGAGGGTAGTTTCCCGTTACTAAAGGTCACGTAATGGTCACCAAAAAAACATAGTAACTAATTGGCTGAAGACCAGTTGACCTTCTCTAGTTCCCGCAACAACCTCTATTTTGAGGGTAGTTTGCCGTTACTAAAAGGTCACGCAATGGTCACCAAAAAAAGATTAGTGACTAATTGGCTGAAGACCAGTTGACCTTCTCTAGTTCCCGCAACAACCTCTATTTTGAGGGTAGTTTGCCGTTACTAGAAGGTCACGCAATGGTCACCAAAAAAAGATTAGTGAATAATTGGCTGAAGACCAGTTGACCTTCTCTAGTTCCCGCAACAACCTCTATTTTGAGGGTAGTTTGCCGTTACTAAAAGGTCACACAATGGTCACCAAAAAAAGATTAGTGACTAATTGGCTGAAGACCAGTTGACCTTCTCTAGTTCCCGCAACAACCTCTATTTTGAGGGTAGTTTGCCGTTACTAAAAGGTCACGCAATGGTCACCAAAAAAAGATTAGTGAATAATTGGCTGAAAACCAGTTGACCTTCTCTAGTTCCCGCAACAACCTCTATTTTGAGGGTAGTTTGCCGTTACTAAAGGTCACGTAATGGTCACCAAAAAAACATAGTAACTAATTGGCTGAAGACCAGTTGACCTTCTCTAGTTCTCGCAACAACCTCTATTTTGAGGGTAGTTTGCCGTTACTAAAAGGTCACGCAATGGTCACCAAAAAAAGATTAGTGACTAATTGGCTGAAGACCAGTTGACCTTCTCTAGTTCCCGCAACAACCTCTATTTTGAGGGTAGTTTGCCGTTACTAGAAGGTCACGCAATGGTCACCAAAAAAAGATTAGTGAATAATTGGCTGAAGACCAGTTGACCTTCTCTAGTTCCCGCAACAACCTCTATTTTGAGGGTAGTTTGCCGTTACTAAAAGGTCACACAATGGTCACCAAAAAAAGATTAGTGACTAATTGGCTGAAGACCAGTTGACCTTCTCTAGTTCCCGCAACAACCTCTATTTTGAGGGTAGTTTGCCGTTACTAAAAGGTCACGCAATGGTCACCAAAAAAAGATTAGTGAATAATTGGCTGAAAACCAGTTGACCTTCTCTAGTTCCCGCAACAACCTCTATTTTGAGGGTAGTTTGCCGTTACTAAAGGTCACGTAATGGTCACCAAAAAAACATAGTAACTAATTGGCTGAAGACCAGTTGACCTTCTCTAGTTCTCGCAACAACCTCTATTTTGAGGGTAGTTTGCCGTTACTAAAAGGTCACGCAATGGTCACCAAAAAAAGATTAGTGACTAATTGGCTGAAGACCAGTTGACCTTCTCTAGTTCCCACAACAACCTATATTTTGAGGGTAGTTTGCCGTTACTAAAAGGTCACGCAATGGTCACCAAGAAAAGATTAGTGACTAATTGGCTGAAGACCAGTTGACCTTCTCTAGTTCCCGCAACAACCTCTATTTTGAGGGTAGTTTGCCGTTACTAGAAGGTCACGCAATGGTCACCAAAAAAAGATTAGTGAATAATTGGCTGAAGACCAGTTGACCCTCTCTAGTTCCCGCAACAACCTCTGTTTTGAGGGTAGTTTCCCGTTACTAAAGGTCACGTAATGGTCACCAAAAAAACATAGTAACTAATTGGCTGAAGACCAGTTGACCTTCTCTAGTTCCCGCAACAACCTCTATTTTGAGGGTAGTTTGCCGTTACTAAAAGGTCACGCAATGGTCACCAAAAAAAGATTAGTGACTAATTGGCTGAAGACCAGTTGACCTTCTCTAGTTCCCGCAACAACCTCTATTTTGAGGGTAGTTTGCCGTTACTAGAAGGTCACGCAATGGTCACCAAAAAAAGATTAGTGAATAATTGGCTGAAGACCAGTTGACCTTCTCTAGTTCCCGCAACAACCTCTATTTTGAGGGTAGTTTGCCGTTACTAAAAGGTCACACAATGGTCACCAAAAAAAGATTAGTGACTAATTGGCTGAAGACCAGTTGACCTTCTCTAGTTCCCGCAACAACCTCTATTTTGAGGGTAGTTTGCCGTTACTAAAAGGTCACGCAATGGTCACCAAAAAAAGATTAGTGACTAATTGGCTGAAGACCAGTTGACCTTCTCTAGTTCCCGCAACAACCTCTATTTTGAGGGTAGTTTGCCGTTACTAAAAGGTCACGCAATGGTCACCAAAAAAAGATTAGTGAATAATTGGCTGAAAACCAGTTGACCTTCTCTAGTTCCCGCAACAACCTCTATTTTGAGGGTAGTTTGCCGTTACTAAAAGGTCACGCAATGGTCATCAAAAAAAATAGTGAATAATTGGCTGAAGACCAGTTGACTTTCTTTAGTTCCCGCAACAACCTCTTTTTTGAGGGTAGTTTGCCGTTACTAAAGGTCACGTATTGGTCACCAAAAAAACATAGTGACGAATTGGCTGAAGACCAGTTGACCTTCTCTAGTTCCCGCAACAACCTCTATTTTGAGGGTAGTTTGCCATTACTAAAGGGTCACGCAATGGTCACCAAAAAAAAGATAGTGACTAATTAATTGGCTGAGGACCAGTTGACCCTCAATAGTTCCCGCAACAACCTCAATTCGGAAGTTAGTTTGCCACTAATAAAGGGCACCTAATGATCTTCCCCTCAATGACCTATATAACCTAAAAAATAGCCAAAATAAATGATCATTTATTTTGACCTAACGACCTAATCAATTTGTCATACTTTTGTGCTGACAATGTTTTTGTTTTATTTATTGCTGTGTCAAATCATATTCAGGACTGGAAGTTTGACTTGAGATCATATAGAAAGTTTTTCTGTAAGCCTGAACCTAGCTTTGAACAAATAAATATATCAAAAAAGATTAAAAGGAAGAGGAGGAGGAACTCTTTAACAAAGTCAATCCTCCACTGTGGCTCATTTTGACTTTACAGAACAAACGTTTGAGGCATTTCTTGCACATTTATACTCTCAAATTTTTGCACTGATCCCAGCTGATATCATGATAATATTGTTATATGCTTGAATGTCTTTGATCTGTCAAGAAACGGTGAGAGAAAATTTATATTTGTGAGTGACACCACCTTGAAATTCCAACCCTAGCAACATACAAACACTGAGATGTTGAGAAGGGAAATTGAACTTCAGTTTCCTGGTTATTTTTTGCAAGCCAGGCAATTGCGTACAAACATACAGTTTTTACTTCAACACCTTTCATACCAACAGTCAAAGGAAACTGAAATCCTAAAGTTACAACTTCCCCATAAATCCACCATGAGCATCAAGTTTGTAAATGCCATATGCAGCTCAAGAATTTAGAATCAATGAATAATAATGGTGATTTTTGTTTCAAGTGTAACAGTTATGTCTTGTAGAAGGTTAACATTATGACCTTGTCAGCCTCGATGTCTTGAAGCTTGTGAACACTACAGATGGTAAGACAACACAGAGAGGGAGTGGCAGCAAACTTCCATTGGTTGTAGTGCAAAGCAGTGACGCGTTCAAGAGAGAAAGGTCAACAGAAACAACCCCATGTGAATATCAAGCCATTAATTAGCCATGACAAAAGCCTGGATGACATAATAAAATAAACTGTTGGTTGAACTTGTGAACTGCACAACAAGTCTTAAAGCTGAAAATGAAACTTAATGTTAAATTACTTCTTAAACTTGCAAGGATGATTGCATGCTAGAACTAGTCACAAGGTGCTGCACTAATTCAAGAGACGAGCTCGTAAACCTTAGACTATAAGGTGTCAAAACTAATCCTCCTATAATTCATTGAAAGTGATTTTCCAGCTTTGATTCCTGTTATGTACTGAAACTGCATGTCGACTCTCATCATTCAAAAGGTGAATGTTACTATTTCCTTTAGAGTTCCTGGTTTTCTCAAAATAATTTGTGACTTGTCCTATAACTTTGTACTGATGTTATATGCATCTCAACAGGTTATTTTTTTTTTCTGATTGGTATCAGAAAAACTTATGTAGAAAACTTTCATTTAACTTTCTTTTTTTGTCACTAGATATTATTTAGTGTTAATAAGCTTAGACCAGTTTGGTAATGCATATATTTTTTAAATGTCTCTATTCCTTGTGGGACCAAAAAAAGAAAGGGAAATTGCCCAAATATATGGTTGATGACTAACTTGATGGAATTGTTGGCAGATTGACAATATTTGGCAGCCCAGACCCATTCTGAACAGGGCGTGGATTTGTTCTCTGGTGGTCCCGAGACCAAATCCTCACCAATGCATGTTAATATGGGTCAGATAGTCACCTCATTTGGGTTTTTTTTCCTGCCATGCTCAATTCTGTCAATTTGCATTTTAGTCTTGGATTTTGTAGATGGAATGCCCATTTGTGCCATCACCTTGTTAACAACCACTATTTTGCATCAATGTTTGGCTCCACAAGGTACAGAGGAAATGAATTTTTGACAAGTCTACAAAATTTTAAGAAATGGCAACATAGACATTTGATTGTATGTGTTAGTTTTTTCTAATAGATAATGTGCACATTTTCTATAGACAAAAGATCAGATTAATATTCACGGAAATGCTCGATAACTCTTGCCTACAAGACATTTGTACAGAAATTCTATAAATGATATTTATTTAATGTAATTTAGAACAAGACAGTTAATTGTTTTACCTTCAAAAGCATATTTTTTTTCATGTAAGGTCATATCTTGTCTGTTTAACTACTTCAAGGATGTAGTACTATTCATCAGGGGAACCTTGAAGTAGGATTGTACTTTTTCGAAACAAACCTACAACTTGGTCGTAAAGAAATGAAACTAATGCAGTATTGTGTCAAAAAAAAGGGTGGTATGGTAAATATGCTTTTCTAAAAATTCTGCAACATAGGCATTTGACTGTATGTGTTAGTTTTTTTAATAGATAATTTGCAGATTTTCTATAGACAAATATTCTATGGTAAATAAGCTTTTCTCCAAATTCTGTTTAATTCAATTTGAAATTAATAAAAGATATAATAGCCTCAGACGTTCTTAGGGGTTCGTCACGCGTTCCGTGACGAACCCCTAAGAACGTCTGCGTGGGAGGCTAAAGAAGTAAAGGATGTTTAACTTTGGTCTGAGTTACAATTTACATTAATTAAAGAAAGATTACCACGCAGCCTCATGTACGCATAATATCTCGTTGACTCAGTACTTGTAGGCTACTACACAAGCCGCTTATCGTACAAGTGCCTTTGGGTCTGTTAGATGTTTTACTCTAAGGCAGTACGGAAATCTTTCTCTCATACAAATATTGGTTACTTAACTGCGGCGATACAACGGTGAACAACTTCCCTTTTCAGCCTTTTCCGCCCGGAATCGTTACAAACCTCTCATAATATAACAGATAATTTTAGCTCATAGTAGATAAAATGAAATTGAAACCCAAGCAGTTGAGGTTTATACTACTTTCAGTAGCCCTGAAGTACAAAAAACAACAAAAGAACCAAAATACTTTTTCGTTGGACTACTCTTATATATCTTACGAACTCCACCGAGAGAAACCTTATATAGAAACGATCACTAAATCGGTCGATCCCAACAGTGAAATTGTAAAACAGTGATGAGTGACTACAAGAGAGCAGAAGGTTTGTCAGCTGAATTATTTCCCTTACCTCAAAACTCTGTTCTTGACACACTGAAAGTGTTGCTTTCTGCGCCCATACATCTCAAGTAACAGAACTCGTAGGCGATTACAGGCGCGGATCTAGGATAAATGCTGACCGATTTCCTCAACGAGCGCCGAAAACGCAAGCTTCTTGGGGGTCCAGGGGCAAGCTCCCCCGGTAAATGTTTTAGATTTTAACTCCCTAAAGTCTCCTTTCTCGGGGTTCCGAGTCACTCAGATAGGATATTGACCAGTTCGATTCACCTTGGATAAAGCCTTGCAACTTGGAAAGTTTTTTATTTATTAAAAATATATCTATTTAAGAAAAATCTAACCGATTTCCGTAAAACGGTCGAAACCGGTGTGGATCCGCGCCTGGATTATGATACTGTTTTGAATCATTGCTTGGCTCTCACGACAGCATCACGTGACCACCTTTCCATGACCGTTTCCTATCATTTCGCCCCATGTGAGGGAAACCAAGAATTCTCCTGTGGATTCTAGTCTGAGGATTCCAGGTAGCTGGACTTTATTGGATTCCAGTGTTTGCTGTATTCCGGATTCCGTAGGCAAAAATTACCCGGAATCCGGACTCCTTTATATTTTTTACATGGGGCGCATCATTTGCGAAATCGGAGAAATTTTTATACGTTCAGAAATTTACCTACGTTCAGCTGTCTGAGAGCTCTACATTTGCTAGCTGTGTAAACGACTCATGACCACCCATGAATGGAAATTCCACTCTTACCTAAATGCCGATAACGTCATTGCAAAAAATAACAGACTCGATTAACAAGTGAGGATATTTCTAATCCCGATTGTTGTGATTTGGGGCTGTGTTTTGATTGGCTACTCGTGGTATAGGTCTGGGTGGCGAGGGTAACTGCCGTTTAAGTGCCAGCTGCTGTTAACAAGCTGATTACTCCTGTGAGCTGGATTTTGACATCCGAGTGGTTTTTTTGTAGTCGACAATCAGCTCAGGGAATCAGCAGGACCATGACCCGACCCGTAACTTCGTCTGGGTCAATATACAGAATATACAGCACAACTGCCAGCTGAGTATCCAGCCCCAGAAAGCCTGAATGTAACGCAGCTAACTAGCCTGCGTAGCAAGCGCTTCCTCGCGAGTTCGTCGAGAAAGTTGGGACGAGAGCAGAAAAAAAGAAGGAATGACGGGGGAGGGGGAGGGGAATGAAGGAACTCAACCTTTTTTTTTTTGTTTTTTGCTCCCGCTCTAACTTTCGCGCAGTAACTCGATTGGAAACGCTTGTTACGCAGGCTAGCAGATAACGGGTCTGTATCACCCACTCATCACCCTGCACATTACCAAAATTTAAAGTTGCCAGCAGTAGTTTGTCCTCGCTCCTCGTCCCCACCCCCCTCCCCACACACCCCCCAGGTGGTTATGAGCGAGCAAAGAAAAAAACGGTGGCAAAACGCCTGTTTTCGCGGGCTAAACTTCACTGAAACGCTGAAGGTTGCCTATTTTCTACACAGTTGACAGTAACTGCAAATGTCAGAAATGTTGCTTTATTAAAAGTAGGTAGATCAGATACCTGCGATGCCGAGAACAGTTCTACAATAGAGTTGTCTGGGTTATCCCTCCATCCGTGGTCCTGCTACGATACTGTCCTGAGTGTCCATCGACCGATACACAGAACTGACAGGCGCTATTCACGCGATGCGCGCGCTGATATAGCGCTCGCGTACGCGTAACCGGTAAGCCTGGTACCCTCAGAAAACGGTCGTTGGGTTTTAAATGAGTTGTGTGAAATTTTCGCTAATGAGACTGTCAGCCGGGTTTAATTTTGCTCTATTCTTAGTTTACGAAAGCTACGAAATTTCTAGGTGCCGAAATCAGAATCTAGAGATTACTACGAAAGCTACGAAATTTCTAGGTGATCTAGAGATTACTACAAAATCCGAAATTCTTAGGTGAACAAACCACACAAATCCCGAAACTCTGAGCCCAACGAACAGTCACCACGAAACATTTTCGAAATTTTTAGCTGTTCTTGGGCTCCCGAAAATTTTAGCCATTCTAGAGGGCTCCGAACAGATATTTCCCCGAAAA
Source organism: Porites lutea (assembly GCF_958299795.1). Taxonomy (NCBI): domain Eukaryota; kingdom Metazoa; phylum Cnidaria; class Anthozoa; order Scleractinia; family Poritidae; genus Porites; species Porites lutea. The sequence goes on along the minus strand of NC_133209.1, from coordinate 22,381,449 downwards.
CGGTCGTTGGGTGCCCCTGTAATATTTTAGTTGTTTATAATCTTCCTTTGTGTTCATGCATTTTAATTAACTGACAGCTGGCGATGACTTTAGAATACAATTTTACTCTTCAAATTCATGGTGAACACCCTTAACTACTGTTTAACTATTCCGCATGAATTGGCCAATTTCCATATTTTAGAATTCAGCCTCAAACAATTTGAGGCTCTTGGGAAAAAGCATCTCCAGACAATTAAGCCTTTAAATGCATTTTGCATTAGGCAGGTGCACCCAAAAAGAATATAGTTTAAAAGCACTTAAGCATACATGTAGCGTTGTTGAACGTATTTTAGTATTTAAACGGTAGATATAGGCATATTTTTATCCCCTAAAAATTTTCATCTATTTGGATTTCCTAGCTGAAAGTCTAGTGATCCAAAAATTATAGGGATTGAAACTTAACTTTTTGAAAATTTCAGCCAGAAAAAAGGCTCCCAAAAATTCTATGTGACTTTTCTAGGGTAAAAATCCGTTAAAAATGGGCAATTATACCATTTTTAAGATGTGCAAAAATCCTAGGAGAGGCAGGCAAGCAAGAAAGTTTACAACAAATGTTCCGAAAACTGTAGATCTTAAATCATCTTCCGAACAGATATTTTCCGAAAATTGATGTTGGGTGCCCCTGATTAGGCAACCACTCAACTGAAAAATAAGCATGTCTTTTACCTGTCCCTTGGGAGTATGTGATATATTCACCTGGTGCCCTGCCCTGTGCCCTCTCGTTCAAGGTAATTAACCCTTACTTATGAAACACGGCAATGGAAGATCTTTCTCCTTTGCGTGCGGAGGCTCCCACTGGGTATCCCAATAAAAATAGCTATTAATCAAAAAATATGAAAGTGTATGGTAGACAATAAAAATGGGAAGTGGGGAAAGGCAGTCGATTTACGTGGAATAGTCCACCATGCAGTAGTTTTGTAAGAAAGAGATGAGTGACTCAGAGGAAGAAGTATTCTTAACGTTAAGGCAGAGCAGTTTTGGAGGCTCTTTTGGGGCATCCACCCTGACAGATTTTTTGTGTCAGTCATCTGATGACAAGTCACATTGAAAACTAAGACAGTCACTGATGTAACTTGCAGTTTGACATTGGAGGTGTTGAGTCAAATTTGTTTAAAAGTAAGGTAACGAGGCATGTGACACAAATTCCTCGCTTGAAGTACATTTGACAAATGCTAACGAGCAAATGAGGTCCAAGAAAATGCAGCAAGTCCATTAGAACCGTAACTCAAAATTCTGACTTGTTTTGTTTCACTGGGTAGGTTAAATATGTTGGGAAGATTCAGAGCAGGGTAATATGATGAGAGGAATACATGTATGAACAGGGGAAATATATATACTGCATTGTAACTTTGTGATTGTCTTTAAAGATTGTTTTAGCCCTGCAATCCCCTGTTGCAATCATAGCTGCCACCAGCTTTTCAGACAGTGAGTAATAATTAGGGGTTAATGTCATATATTCCCCTAAAAAGAACAAAGGAAACCAAGTAAAGTGAAAATAATTATGCTTCCATCATGTAAATTTCATTTTTCCATTACAGATAAAGCATGAACATACAAATGTACAAGCAAACGCTGATGCTTCTGCGACTTCTAACAGGTGCATTTGTCATAAATTGATATAAATTGTTAGGTAAACTTCCATGTTAAAATTTTTTTGTTGTGAACAACATCATCGCTTTTTTTAATAATCGTGAACAAATACAAAGGATATTTGATACATTTTGTGTACACAAGTTCACAGGTACCCCAAGCTCACAAAAGAGAATAGTTGTTTGCATAACAGTAGAAAAGCAGTAGTTAGAGGAGGATTCTAACGTGTACTGGGCTAATTCTGGAGGCCATTAGATTATTTAGAATAAATTTACGGCAGATTTCCTTTAGTTGATATGCTAGACCTTCGATAGCAAGTAAGCAACCTTGGGAAATTATAGAGACAACAACAACAGAACTAAAACTCGGTGGAATCGCACTGAAACAGCCAAATAATTATGCTAAGAACACACTGTGAATAAAACAAGGAGACAGGGAAAAATGTTATTTTGTATATTTATAAGCTATTTTTATGCTCAAAATAACAATCGCAAAAATCCCCATACAAAGCCTTATATTATTTCTGTTATGCAACAATGATTCTCACTTGTGAGCTTGGAGTGCCTGTGGTGAGTTATGTGGAGTTCAACCCACGTGCAGATATATGAAGAACACTTTAGCTTATTGTTGGAAAATCTGATGTTGGTGGAAACGTAACCAGCAAACGAATAAAATAAGAATAAAAAGGAATTACAAACCTAAAGCGAACAACAAAGGAAAAGAAAACAATGCCATTTTTTTCAAAACCTGGCCGAGTTTATAACAAAATGAAACTAAAATACCGACGTGGCATACATTCCATGTCCTTGAAAACATTTCAAACAGCACAGCGAATCATTTTAAGTTTCAAATGGGTAATAAAAACCCTCAAAAAATTTCAAAGGAGTATTAAATGATTAAACTGAACATTAATATTTATCAACAAAGCGAAACCGAACCGACAGTAATTTTGTAGGTGGACTGGTAAGAGAAACGATCATTCTTTATAGGGTTATGGTTGATTGCTTAGTCTACAAAGCTGATTTATTCATTTAAAAAATATCCCTGGTGACAAACTTCTATATAGCAGGTTCATAAAGCCACAGGAGTATGAGAACTGACTCTTCTACAGAACCTTGATACATGTATAACACCTTTTCAAGAAAATAATCCTTTCAGCAGGAAGGGACCATTAGAAACTTTAAATGTTGGAAAAAAGAAATTCCATTCCTATGCAAAATACACATTCATGATATACTCGAGCGGCCCTCTGTCGATAAGTATACCTAGTAAAGCAATTATTACTACTTCGCGCTTGTTGGACATGAGATAGTTACCACTTCACATCCAACATGCACTCATGGAATAAATTATTGTTTAACTGTATTGGCAGCTGACATTTAAAATTTCTGCTAATGGTAGATTTACCACACTATTGATTTTGATAGTATTGGAATATTAAAAAACATCCCCGTACGAAACGAGCAGCGCTGCTGCAGCGCTGCAGAATGGCTTCAAGAAGCGCTGCAAAAGAGCTGTAAAAGCGCTGGGCTGCAGCAGCCGCAAATTTTGGCTGCAGTGGAAAGCCCTTTGACAGTGATAAACAGCGCTTTTGCAGCGGTGCAGAAAATTCCTGAATCACGATCTGCGCTGCAAAGTGGCTTCGAAAAGACAAAGAATGTTGTTACCGGTGATGCTCTACCACTCGTTAGTACAAAAAAAAGAAATGCAGGCTCCAATAATACAATAATCATGATACATGGTAGAGGAGTTGACAAGGCCTTAGTAGCAGAGTAAAAACCACTAGAAAGTCAAAATGCAACTTTTTTACTTCGGCGGAGCGCGAAGTAAAGGATTCGTGACGTTCAGGAATGTATCAAAGTTGCAATTTTTTGACAAGATTGGGCAAGCAAAGTCTGTAGGTTTTCGGCTCTATTCGGCTATATGACGAAGAGCCGAATTAGTCCGAGATATCTCGAGATCACTTTGATTTCTTTGATTTATTCTTTAACTTTTTCGAGGAAGAAAGAATTACTATTTTGGCCTTCCCGGGGTTTGAACCGACTCACCTGTGTGACCCGTCAGATCAGAGGAGACTCTAAGTTGAGGGATTAGCCCATTGCGCTACTGCGACCCAAGGTAGTTTGGGATATGAAAAATAGTTATGAAATTATGCACTAGTTTCGGGACAAGATTGGGCGTGCAAGTTCGTGACTTTTCGGCTTGTTTCAACTATTTCACGAAATGAGATCGGACTACTTCGTGATATCTTGAGATCACTTCGAGTTTAGTCTTTAATTACTCGAGGAATAAATAGAGGATATTTCGTGCCGCGCAGAGACACGAAATTTCTCTTCGAGTGTTGAAAAACATTTCACGAGTGAGCCCTCCTTTCGAACTGTTTTATGATGAATTTAAAGTTAAAAAAAATGCTGCACAAAGACATTTTGTCTTTGTTGAGTGTTACATAGTAAAATTGCTTTCATGCGTTGCGTGACTTTCTCGAACGTTCTCTACGTTTTTGGATTATGCATGAATAATTAATTAGGGCATGTCTACATTTCAGCATGAGTCAGCAGATTTGCATCAGTTACTGAAATCATAATATATGTCGAAAAGCTACTACTATTCGCCTGTTTAGTATTTTCTAGAACCTGATGTCAAACAGTATACAAGTTTCAAGCGAGTTCTTTTGACGAACTAAGTTTTTTCCCACGAGCTGGACTGCTGTGTTTAGTCAAGTGTGACGAAGGTCGATTTTCAGGTTCTGTGTTTACAAGTTCGAGGAAGCCGTAAGATATCTGAAGTTCAAGTGAGAGTTTGTTATTATTGGTAGAGGCTGTTTAGTTTTACTCAAAGTTCAAGTCAAGTTTGTTTGGCGGATGCTGTGTTTTAAAGCTCTGTAAAGGCTATGTTCCTTTGGTGTTAAACTTCCTTGTGTTAATCCGACATCCCTGCGTGCTGATAGTCAGTGAATAATTATCCTCAAAACATTCGAACTCGTGACTTTGAGTTTTAGCCAATTCCATGCTCAACGTAATTGACTCCTTACCCATGCCTTACATATTTTTAATCAGTACATGAGACTGCTATGCTGTTTTTGAAGCCTGATGTGACTAAGAAAAATAGAGAATTGTTTTTTAGAAGGATTTGTACGGAGTCATCAGAGCATAACTGGGCTAATAACGCGGAGACAATTTGTCCTGAAATGCTAGTTTTTGGCAAGTAGGCCTCTTGGTTGTTGCTCTTTTCAGAATATCCTGACAAATCCTATAATTTCACACCTTACTCTTACCATATTTGATTTCTTACTATTCCTCCGCATTTACAATTAATTAGTTCCACAACCACGACGCCGAAGTGTACGCTAGCTCCGTAGCTTCTTGTCTTTATTACTATCCACGCGTACACGTTACAAAAGCACGTGACAGAACAAATCTGCAGCAGTCTCGCTTTGTAAATATTTAGCAATCACGGTCACTCATCTGAATGTAAGAACATCCATTAACACGCAGACATTGAAAATTATCTTTTTTAAAAATAAAGAGAATAACAGCGATTGTTCTACATAAAGTTTACACGGACAGCAGCCAAATGAAATTTTGATTCGTTGCAACGGGCTAAGCTGGATTTTGCTCACCTTGACG
>NC_133209.1:22303694-22371194 GCF_958299795.1 Porites lutea | reverse complement strand
CTCACAAATTTAAAAAGCGGCCTTGCTTAGGGAAAGAGACCTCACCCATAACCTACACTTTCAGGAATAACAGCAGTGGAATAATGCATTCAAAGCCTAACGTTGATAATTTAAAAGATTCAAATTATCAAAACTTCAAATGAGATAGGCAACATCGTCTAACTTCAAATACAATCTCTCTTTAGTTCTAATTTTTCTTGGTTTGTTTTTGCTTCAGAGTATTATCTAAAACATGGCTCATTAGTAACAATTTCAAAGAAATAAAAAAATGGACATAACACAATAGCAGAAATGTCAAAGTCTTAGCTTTCGAAATGCTACGCTTTATGACAGTAGTCAAGGTAATGAACTAATTAAACTTATGTTTCCTCTTATAGTGGGCGATTTTTGAAAGTTAGCTTTAATAAGCTTTCTTTAGTTGAGTTTTAATCACACTCAATATCAGGAAATGCAATTTCAGATCATCATGAATTATCAAGCCTGGATCTAGTAGAGACTCAACTAGAAAAACGGAATAGTCTTAGCGAAATTATTTATGAAGCTAAAATCGATCATCCGTTGATGGAACAACCGATAAAGTTTTATTCTGATATTTCACATCGGAGCTCGTTGGATTAATCAAAAACAGAAAGAAGACCAAGTAGAATGCTAGGACGCCTGACAACTAAATTGTATCAAGCATGAGAATAGCCGCATGAATGTAGTGATAATTTCCCTCAACTGTGAAGGAAAATGAGATTTTGGGAAACATTTCAAGGATAATTAGATGACTTACTTTGAAGATCTGCTCGACGTCATGTGCTTGCTCACCTGGAGGGAACAAAACGTTTTAAACTATTCAACTTTGGTCCTTTTGGTTTCAAAAATGATGCCTAACCTTTGAAGAGGCAATAAATTTTAAATTCCAATTGACAGAATAGTTGTGATAGACTGGTAATTATAGTGATTTGCTTTAAATAACAAGGCTAAATACTCACGTTTTCCAGACGACGCCAAACCTCTTCAGGCCACGTTCTCGAGAGCGGGAGAAAACGCCAAGCGCATGCGCTCTTCATCCGAAACTGGAAAAGTCACTTCCGGTCGCGTCTCCGACTCACCGCATCCTGGGTTCTTAAAGTCCCTACTGCAGCTACTTCGCAGCGTTTGAAAGTCGGCAACTGCGCTGCAAAACCGCTGCCGAGAGCTTCAAAGAGCCTTCAAAGGCTGCACAGCGCTTTTGCATCCCGCTGCAACTTGAATGAAGCTGCTGTTTGGCTTCTAAAAGGCTGCTGAACAGCTGTAATTTAGCTGTACAGCTATTTTGCAGCGATTTTGTGGCGCTGTACAGCGCTGCAAGTTTCGTACGGGTCCCAACCAGAAGCTCTCCCTTAAAACAATAGCTTCTTTTTCTCAGTAAACAAGTTGGTCAACAACTTAAAACAGTGTTAAACATTAATTAATTTTTTGTGTGCATTACAAAGTAAATAACGTAACAGTGACAGTTCAGTGTTACATGTGTATGTTGTAGTTAATTGTTTTTGGGTATGGTAATGTATGCTAATGAATCTGAAACAAAGGAATTTAACAAAAATTAACTAAAGTAAAAAATTAACTGCAACATACACCTATATCTGATTCAGTACCAAGTTAAGATTTATAGTAATTTATCAAATGAATATCACAAAATCATTCTAAATTATATAATTTTCATTTATTTTCAGGACTAAGTTTATTAGAAATTGTTCTTGGAGGTGAGGAACTTAGAACTGGTAATTGTTGGCATAATTGTCTCATGAATAGCATACTACTAACACAGCTATAAGTGCATCTTCTTAGAAGATGTTCCAGTTGTAGAATATCTGATATGATATGTTCAGATGTAATGCTGGGTGACAATGCCACATTAATTTATTTTGTCAGGAGTAAAAACCTGCACAAAATCTCACTGCCAAGTGGCAGTGGCCTGAAAAGTGGAGTCCTTAACAAATGGTATTACATAATCTGCCTGTTCAAAATAACATTCAAAATATCATGCAGAGCCTCTGAAACAAATTAAAGTTTTCCCCTTCCTCTGTTCTTGCTTTGTTTGTGTAAACAGTCAAACCTCCCATTGGAGACAAACCAAAATGCAAAGGGTTGTATTGTTATCATTTACAAGTGTCTAACCACAGGGGGCTCTCTGCCTGGAACAGGTCATACTCTCCCTTTTTCTTAACAATAAATTTTTTGCATCACTCACTCACCTAGCCTATCTTATTCATCCTGGTGGGACATAAAAGCAGGAAATTTGTTGCATATGTTATGCAAATTTTCTTTCTGAGTGACAACTAAATAAAAGTTCCATGCATACTCAAGTTGCTTTACATGTAACAGGTCAGTTATTCATGAATAAGTTCTAGTAGACAAAGGAAACAGGCACTTTGCAGCTTGTCGTTTACATGGACCAAAACTGCAGTGCTGGTAGCAGAGTGAGAGGTGCACTGGAACAAGAGAAAAAAAGGCTGACATTTCTGTTACACCTCCACAAAGCAGCCACCCTCTATTACTTAAGTGACCAGTAACCAAAGTTCTGAAATAAGAAGTTGTAGGCCACAAAAGTATAAAATGAAACCTCTATCAAGCACCCGCAGCAACCTTTTGACCATCCCGATGAGAGGTCTCCTATTTTGTCACCTCTACTAGAATACCAGTAAGCAGCTGCCATCAAGCAGTTTGATACACTTAGAATAGCTTATTTGAAAATTATGATGGAAAAAAAGCAGTGAAAGATTTAAAAAAAGTTGATGACTGACCAGTAATGCCATTCTCAACATGTTTGTTTTGATGAGGTGATAAACTATCTCTGGTTTAATACAGATTATTCTACATGTAATTAATGTGATAAACCTCTGTTGAGGGGACAACTTCCATTACAGGGCTGTTTACCGGTACCCGTCTGAGGGTGGCTGCTTAGTTAAGGTGCAACTGTATTGAAAATCAAAAAGATTAAAAGATGGAATCCATCAGGAAACTTAGTAATTTAAATTTTGATGGACAAGTCCTTGTACCAGAATATCGCTTTCCTTTTTACACTTTTCAAGTGCTACACCTGTGTATGTGATTAGTTATCTGTAATAAAACCAAGACAGTTTCTTATGGGAGCCCAAGAAAATAAATTTCAAATTTCATGGGAATTGAGAAAACACTGGTATAATCGTCATGCATAAGATTACATTTGGTGAAATTGGAAGTTTTTTAAGTCTGTTTTCTCAGGCTCCCATAAGAACCTTTTCTTTGGAGGTATTTCATATAACTTATTACATTTTATAGCCCACAAAAAGTGTAAAAAAGAATGCAATATGCTTGAAATTATTCTGGTGCAAGGTTTTTGTCCGCTGGAAATTACTACCAGAAGGGGTAGACTGTTTTCCTGGAGACGTGCGTAACAGTTGCCGCTAGCAACAAAGGTGATTGTTGTTGGTTATGTGACTTAAAGATGGCAGCTCAAAAGGCAAACGCACTTGATCATGCACATTCCTTCACAATTCTGTGCCCACGCTTTGGCTGTCTCTGCTGTCGTTTATTCATTTTTGTTTGAAAGGAACTGGCCCGTGACTCAACTTCCTTGAACTACCCTTCAAAATAACCTGATGCTGGATCCCCACCTTCAGCTATTATCGATTCACATATCTTACTAAAAAAGTAGGCTGCCATCATCATGTGATTTTCAGTAATAATATTAATGTAAAGAAAAGCGGTCACGTGCGCTTACATTTTGAGGCATCAGGTATAGATCACAAATTAGGCTTAATTCAAATATGTTTCTCTCCAGCGACAACTGTTATGCGCGCCTCCGAAAAAAGGGTCTACCTGTTTTGGTAGTAAAATTGTTCTTAATTTCCTTTGTTTGATGTCTTGTCCCAGTGCATCTCTTGCTCTCCAATATGCTGGTTTTGTATCACGTGAATGACTAGCTCCAAAGGGCCTATTGATCGATAGCCTGCGTGGCAGGCGTTTGGGAAAGGGGGTTTTGGGCATGAGGGAAATGCGGGGGTTCGCAAGGGGGGAAGGAGGGAGGGAAACGCCTGCCAGGAAACCATTGTTTTCGCCATCCTGCCTACTAATTATGTATGCAAAAATAACGCAACTGTGAATGACTAGCTCTCAAATAAGTCTGGCCGCAATGCGCTTATTTAAGTCGTATTTCGCGTACTGTTTTTCTTTTGTTTTCCTAAAACAAGAAATCTGAAGTGAAGGTACTATTAAAAAAATTATAAATGCTGTCGTCTGTTGAAGGAAGAAAGTCGCAACCATGCGTGGCCAGCCTGGCTTGTTATATAAAATCCAGCATAAATCTATTACGTTTTTGCTGAAGGTATCGTGCTGGACTTCCCAACTTGCATGCAATGTTTGTAAATCGGAGAAATTAATTACAAACACTTTGCTGACTCTCGAACTGGATCCAGCGGAGCATACAAAAGCAGCAAAAAAACGCTTGTAGCAGGGAAAGAAGAGCTGAACTTCACAGATCTACAATAACGCTAATTCTGCAAACATTATTAGCGGAGCTCCACCCGCGCGCGAAGCGCGCGCGTGGACGGAGCCCCATAGCTAAGGAAATGTGGTAATCTACCCATCCGAGAAAATTTGGTAATCACGTGACCGTACGCCCGACCGTCCGTCCGCACCACAGGGAAACCAATGTTTACTCTCACACTTTCTAGCTAGTTTGGGAGCCCAATAGAAAACTAATTGCACATCAATGTTGTGATCAATTGACAGCTGTCAAAACAGGATATCCGCTGACCAGTATCACCTGACCGTACTGCGGGCTCAAGTGTCGACCCATCGAGGTCGAGTACTTTTTTGAAGTTTCCCGTTGACAAATTACCAGTTTCAAATGATCGCAGGCTCAAGTCTATTTTTTCCAATGATTCATATGAAATATGTTGTGTTTATGTCACTATGACCCCGCACTGTCAAGATTTTGATTTCAAACTGACCTCGGACGCGAAAATTCAGCCACTTTTTTTTAAAAATAAAGGCGGGGAAGACCTTTTCTTACCATGGTCACGCGTTGGTCACGCTCTACATCCAATTTTTGTACTCTGATTGGTCAAAATTTGACAGGTGAGCTCATGCGGAAAATTTATGCAGCATCTTGAAAGTTGTTTACTTTGACAGCTAAAGCTGACAGAGTTTTGTGTCAACTTGTGATGTTTTTAACTGTCTTTTTCCACTGGATGTACAAAATGAAATACAGCTGCTATCAAGAGTCTTCTGTTATCCATGGCTGGTTTGTTTATTGGGTTTTTGGTTGAGAAATGCGTCGCTTGTCAAAATTGGGTAATCTGATTTCGGATGGCATCGCTTTCGTCTTTCACCTTGCTCAATGCGTAAGAGGGTTTAAAAGTCTCGAGCAACTATGGCCTTCCTTGATATCTTTCAGGAACTGAATCTCGAATGGTAAGCCTGAGTAATTATTTTATTTGATGTTTGTTTTTGTTATATCTAATTTCATGAAGTCGAGCACAGTTTATGCGGCAAGTTTTTGCACGTTTGTTAAGATCTGAGTCAATGATCTGATCTAGTATCAGGTTTGATATAAGCTTACAGAACTTTAAAAGGCCTTCGGCGGATATATTTTCTCACGGCAAATAGAAAAAAAACGTTCCGAAGAATATTTAGTTATAAATTTGGCTGTAGAAAGAAAACTTTGAGTGATTTTCTTGCTTCAAGGAGTTCATCTTTGAAAAAAAAAACAAACACCGGGAGGCCGGCTGAAAGTAAAACAAAATAAACTTAAGCTTAAGCTTTAATCTTAAAGACTCAGGATTTTTAGAGACACTTTAATAGTTGTCTTCGTGAATGAAAATTGTTGTCTCAAATGTTTTACCGAATCATATTTCTTTTATTGATTGTTAGTAGTCTCTCTTGCAATTTTAATCGCTTGTCCGTGGTGTTTGTTTTCATCGTTCATGAACATCGCTTGCAGGAGTACTTAGAAACGTCGCGCGTATCAAACGCTTTATAAGATTACACATCGTTATAACTGGAACCATCAAATAACAAAAAATAATGATAATAAATTCGTTATTATGTTGAAGCGTATCTCCATTAAAGTTCATTCAAACACTCGACCACACTGACAGCTCGCACTAAAAATGAGAACCGGCTGGCCGTATGGGTGATTTTGGAAATTTTTTGAACGGTTTCGCTAAAAACCCACGATTGATCGTCCTGTACATTGAAAAATTGTGAAATGCCGTATTCTGTCCGAGGTCTGTATGATAAAAAGTACTGTTTCACCTCAGATGTGATGTATAAAAAGTATAAAAGGTTGGTTTACACACCCTAAGATTTGTTGGCAAGAATTTGTAAAGTAAACCTGTCGAACGCAAAAAAATGCGGCCTGATTTGTTTTCCAAGAATTTGTTTTCGAGGCCTAATCTATGGTGATCAAGAGCCATTATGGCTCTTGAATGTGATAGAAGATGTTTGCTATTTTTTGGGTGTACATACATGTATATTTAGGCTATCAACTCGATGTAGGATGTTTCACTCTAAAATAACTTATCCTTTCCCTCAAAAGTCACATGAATGTGCCCTTAAGTTAACTGATTTGTGGATTACAAGGTTATTGTTTGATTTAAAATATAACTTTATTAATGGGAGCTTCGCTTTTAGCCCTGGCTAAACCTATATATTATTATTAAAGTAAGTTCCTGGTGGCTTTATAACGTCTTTAACCAGCAAGAAGAAGTCCTCAAATCAAACATAGCTAAGGATTATAGATCGCTTCATCTTCAGCAATCTGGTCGTTGATAAAGCGTAGCCTGCGTGGTAGGCATTTGAGGTCAAACAGCAGATAACAAGCTCACAGGCAGCATGATTTTTCCTTTCTTTCTTCTAGTGAGAAAAACAAGCCGTTGGGAGACAAGCCTTCTAAAAACCAGTCAGCAAAACTCATCTAGCTGACAGGTCTTTTCCTTCATACGAGTCTTTTAACTGCTTTTTTCTATTCTCCTTTCAAGCTGAAATTGATGCCTTCAGTTTCTAATCATTCTAAAACGATGAATTTCATACAGAAATCTCATCACGCCTCACTAACAGCATACTTTTAAACGATTACTGAAAGATCGATGAAGTTACTCAGTAGCGTGATGTTGATTTCAGCCAATCGGATTAAGGTATTAAGGCTGTGATTGACATGTTTTGAAGGCGCACCAATCAGGATTTTAACATTCGCCTGGTGGATGTTAAAAACGGGAAAAACAATGGTCTCCTGGCAGGCGTTTCCCTCCCTCCCTCCTCGTGCGCCCCTCGCGTTTCTCTCACACCTAAAACCCCGGGGGGGGGGGGGGGGGGTACTCCCATACATTACCTATACGGGTATGTGCTGCCCAAAGGGGTTGTGATTTTTAAGCTCCTGATTTAGAACGGAGTATCCATTTCAGAGGCGTTTTCTAGAACGGGGTATAAAATTTCGAACGCGTGAAAGCTCCACTTTTGTAAGCAGCCATTTGAAAGTATTCAAGGACAGATTGCTTTTAAAAATACAGTTCAATGCGTTAACAAGCAAACTGTTGTACTCTTGTTGCACCCTAGAACAGAGTATAAAAAATTGACCCATTTCTAGAACGGGGTATCAGTTTTAGGGCGAATACTAGAACGGGGTATAAAAAATTGGCCCATTTTTAGAATGGGGTATCAATTTTAGGGGAAATTTTTTCTAGAACGGGGTGCCAATTTGGAGTCTTGGGCGGCACATACCCACCCTAAAAATACCCAAGTGCCCCCCCCGGGCCTAAAACTCCCTTTCCCTTCCCCTTCAAACGCCTGCCACGCAGGCTAATTGATCGACAATTGTCAATTTTGTAACAGATTGTAAAAGTGTGACTCCTCAAAATATTAATTATGTGATTAAAATGAGGTCAATGTATTGCGAAAAGTTTCACCATATTGACTTTGTTCAATATCAGATCAGTTCTGAATAAACTTTGCTAATCATTGTATCTTACTTTTTTGGTTTTAGCTTCTTGTGACAAGAAATTTTCTGGTTCATATGGAACAATAACATCACCAGACTATTACAGTAGGTCAAGTTATGCCAATAACCAGGATTGCCAACTCGACATTAAAGTTAGTTCTGGGTATGCAGTTAAGCTGACATGGAGCTATTTTGATGTCAAGGGTGATATGCCTAACTGCTATGATGATTACGTGGAGATTTACATTGGATGCAGCCGAAAGTCCATCGGGAAATATTGCTCTGACAACAGCTACCAGCCCCATGATATTTACTCACCAGATAACTGCTTGCGTATTAAGTTTAAAAGTGACAGCTCTGGAAGTGGAAAAGGATTCTTAGCCTCATATTCCAGAATGTCCAAATTATTTTCGGGTAAAGGCCTATTCTATAACTAACTAACTAACTAACTAACTAACTAACTAACTAACTAACAGTCAGACAGAATACCATATATAAATAAATTGAAGGATGGTAAACTAGTGTGTCTTAACCCTTTAAGTCCCAATAGTGACCAACATTAATTTTCTCCTAACAATATCCATACATTGTCAAGAAATAAAGTTATAAGAATAAATGAAATGATCGCCAAAGAGAAAATGCCAACATCATTTATCAAAGTCTTTCAACTAATTCTTAAAGGAAACGTATGGAGATCAGTTTGGAGAATTTGTATGTTGATGTTGGGACTTAAAGGGTTAAAGTAGCGACCATTGTCATAAGAATAATAATAATAATGCAATAAGACTGTAAAACAATACCACACTGAATGGAGCTCATCACCTAAAGAGTCCCCAAGGTGAAAGTTACAGCTGTTGTAGCCATGAGTAATTGCTGCTGTCAGTGCTTTAAAGATCATCTGTGTACAGTAGTATGCATTTGTTTCTTCTCCTATTCGAAAATTGTTGTTTCTCTTCCTTTTTCCTCGTGGGTGCCATTTTTTTACCCAGAGACAGTTGCTGGCTTTCTGCCTTTAATCTTTTCCATGAGTGTGTGCAAGGGCAGCCTGGAGCCATCAAAATTTCACTTTATTTACATGTAATATGTATAGGTAATAGCATGATTAGTAGTGATATTTGGCATAAATACCACGAGTGATATTTCAAAATTTGTATACGTAGTTTCACGTGCCGTTAGGCGAGTGAAATTTGCGACGATTTTGAAATAATATTATCATGAGTGGTATTTATGCCGAATTATCACGTACAAATCATGCTATTATTTGTTTATACTACTACCCGCAAAAGGTTTGTTATTTTCACATGTGGGTATTTCAAATTATGCTGAAATACCACTGCTCTAAGCCAATCAAATTGCAGAAATTTCTCATGTAGTGGTATAAAGTTATGAATTTTCTCCAGACAATTAATATTTCAGACGAGTTAAATGGCATCATCTGTAGAGTTTCCTACTCAAGACAGTGTTTCATCTCTTACATGAATTCAGCCCAATTATGGTTTATGAGGGTTAAAAAAGTGATTTTCAGTGAGATTTACAAATCCTGAATACACTCTTCTTCTAATACATGTAATAGACACATTGTCTATTCCTACACATGTAATAAGTTTTATTGCCTGAAATATGCTTGTACTTGTTTGGGTATTAACATTATAACATGTACATGTGCTGACTTTTTTTTCTCAATTTCCTCATTTTTTATATGAGTGGGGATGAAAGGGTTTATTGTAAAGATTAATGTAAATTAAGAAATGGTGAAATATTTTGAATCAATAATAACAATATAACTTATGTCCTTATTTTTACCTTGCAGCTTCTGGACTCTATAGTGAGTATCATGATTTACCCCCTGAAAGTTATTGGTACATGTAGTAGATGTTATAGCTACATGTAGGATTCAGGGGTTTTGTCAGATGAGGAAAAGATAGACAATAGACCAGGCGATATTGTGATTGCAGTAATGTACAAACGAAAACATGTTTTATAATGACCAAAGAAGTATAAAGAAAGTAGATGTGTTTCTTGAGAATTTTTTCTACACATACGTGCTGGTTCTTGGTGAAGTATATGTCACTGATGTTTAAGAACATTTCAAGGTTGCTTTTGACTAATTTGGAGTCCACTCTCATGGTCTAGAGGTTTCTTATACCTGTCCAGTGAACTACTTTGTTTTTTATCTTTGCTCAAATGATTTTTTTCTTCTTATTTTAGGAGTTGTGAAAATTTGTGGACAATCCATTTGAATGATTACATATCTTTATTATGAGTTACTGATTCTCTGTTAATATGATCACTTCTGAGACGTCTATTTGTTAATTTATTTTTCATTTTATGAATTATTATTTTTCAGGATCCTGCTCTTCAGAGTATTATCCTACAACATTTTATGCGAATTATGGAATCGTAAGTTCCAAAAATTGGCCCCAAAATTATCCATCTTATCAAGACTGTTATTGGAAAATTGACGTTGGAGATGACAAAAAAATTAAAATTGCTTTCATGGACTTTGATCTAGAGTATGATTCAGGATGTGGTGATGACAAACTCAAAGTAAAAGGTGAGAAAGCACATCTTTGTTTACCCGTATTAAGTAATGTTATTTGTCTTTAGAAAACAGGTCATATTTTAATGGCTACATGATATTTTTATTGGGTGGTGGGGAGCAAAGAAGTCTGTTTTACAGCCTGCCCAAATGGCAAGCTGTACACTGTAGCTACTGTAGTAATAGCCCAAGAGTCATTTTAACAAGCTGTAAATGGCCACAAAAAATGCGAGGACTTACATAATGGTGGACGCTCATGGGAGGTGGTCGCTTACAAGGAAAGTACCATGGGGTGTCTCCTTTGTTAAGAAATCCCGACATACCAACGTTGAAGTCAACTCTCTCGTAGTGACCACTGCTCATAAGCATCCATCTCCCATAAGAGACTAATTTTTAAATAATTGTTTTGTTTCTTGGACAAATACTGTTTCAAAAATTCCCTTGTAAGTGACTGGTCAGTACTAAATTTCTTAAACGACTGCAATATTTCTTTGACATTCCAGTTTGTCTTCTGTTTCTGGGAAGGGAACACTTGGTGTGATCATATGATTGTAAGAAACCATTACTCGAATGTCACAAGAGTTCAGTTCTTTATAGCACTGATCAAGAGTGCTGACAGGTTGTAGCCATTGGCTTACAAAAGAGTTGGCTTTAATAAGATCTGTGGGTAAAAAGTGAATTGTTACATTGCTGAAAAAAGTTATATACAAAGTGTCAACAGTTCCAAGCACTATTCGATGAGACACTTAATTGCCAGTTGTCTATTTGACTAGCTTTAACTTGTAAGGTACATGACGATGTATTCAATAACTTTATGTAAACTTTACATTAATCAGTTCAGTTCAATTCATTAATTATTAAGCTTATTTCCTTGATTTTCCCCATAGGTGACCACCTCCTGTCATGTAGCAACCACTTAAGAGAGAGCTTTATAGCTGACTGTATTATTTGGGTGGACAATTGACTGTGTGCAATTTCTAAGTTCCATAGGTGGTGTTACCATACTAAAGTTCGTCACATATTTTAATGCTCCAAGTAGCAGTAGTACATACAGCAAACAAAGAGATCAGACAATGGGTTATGTGGTCGCTTGCAAGAGGTTAAAAACAATTGAAATTTAATAAACCATCAGCCTTGAAAAGTGATCGCGGTCGAATACAGAGGGTGGTCGTTTATGAGAGGATCTAACTGTAAGGCTTTGACCAGCAGATTTCCGGTGTTTTGAATTAGAGGCGACCGCTTATGGGTGGTGGTCGCTTACAATGTACGAGAGGTCCCAACCATAGGGCTTTGACTGGAAGAGTTTCAATGTTTCGAATAGACGGCTGCTTATGAGAGGTGGTTGCAAGTATATGTTCAACTGTATATAGCAGCAAATGTGATGCCCTTTAAATGATGAGACCTTCGTAGGGCTGGTGTTGCTTTTACTTCACTGTCAAACTAACAAAACCATGAAAAGCCTGAAATATTTCAGGAATGTTTATTGAGTCGCAGTATGACTAGTCTGCTACACAGCCATTTTTGGAGGAGTGTTGCATGACGACAATAAAAACGGCTGTGTAGCAGACTACAGTATGACCAGTCATGCAAAAGATTAGGACATGGGAGCCAGCCAGTGTTTTGCAATTGTGGTTTCGGTTTTTCCACACTTGATTGGATTTTTTCTTGCAATGCAGTATCATTCCAAAATTAATACTGGTGTGCACAGTTTTGTTAGTTTTGCTGTAACTATAGTACTGTTCAAGTGTTCATCCTAATTATTGAGCCATGCATTGTACAGTATGACATATACTTCTTGTTGTTTATTTTACAGGGGGGGACAGTTATGATTCATATGATTCATCCAACACTGTTCAAAGCTCAATTTGTGGTTCAAAGAGTCCATTCTACTTCACCTCATCATATGATAAAATCTGGATCAGATTTAAATCCGACAGCAGTAAACAATACCGTGGTTTTGTTGTTGGTTATGTCCTTTACAAGGACTCAAGTAGGTCCTGCATTTCAATTGATAATAATATTATTACCTTTAATAAAGCTTTATTCTTAATTAGTAGAAAGGGGGGACATTCTACCAGATAAAGAGAGTGACAAATTAATGGAAATTTTGATATGACCTAATGAGAATCATTCAGGGTCCTGTTTTGGTTAACTCTTGTCCTTGATTTTAGTAGTTACCTATTTATTCGAATAAGCGCCCAACCTCGAATTAGTGCCCACCTCGGATAAGCGCCCATCCTAAAGGCAGAAAAAGTTAATAAGCGCCCAGCCTCAAATAAGCGCCCACCCTCTCCTCCTCCCTATCAATCTCAAATAAGCACTCACCCCCACCCCCACCCCACCCACTTGAGTGAATAAATTCTATTAAGAGACTTTCCTGAGGATGAAGTTTTCTTCAGAGTATTTTACAGAAACCTTGCTTTGTTACTTCTTTGCGTTTTGTTATTAGCATTTATTGTTTTGTTGCAAAATCAACATACTTCACTTGCTGAAAATGGTGAAAATTTAACAAGCGCCCAGCCTCGAATAAGCGCCCACTCTCAAGGTCCAAAAATTTAATAAGCGCCCTGGGCGGTTAATCGATTAAATACGGTAGTTGTATTGATTTCCTATGTCTTTGTGTGAGGTGATACTACGATAATGAGTTTGAAACAAAGGGAACATTTTAGACCAGAGATTTTACCACATTATACACAATGCACCACTTCAATTTTACCTTTGTTTAAAGGCCACATTACTTGAATAAGATAACATGAATTTTTCTTTCCTCGCTGGTTATTATTTAAGAAACTAAGTTCTTAATTTCTATGCAGGAAAAGATTTAGCCTGTGTAGCAGGCGTCGAAAGGGGTAGGGGTAAGAGGTAGGGGTAGGGGATAGGGAGGAAGGGAAAAAAGGGAAGGGGATTGGGGATTTTCCCTTTCTCCCTCCCCCTCCCCCTCCCCTTTTTGTGTCTGCCACGCAGGCTAGAAAAGATTTGGATGACTGAAATGTTGTGTATTTTCATTTATGATATCATTATAACTTTGTTCTCTGTTAAACAGCAAGTGACTCTTCTGACTCGGATTCCTCTACCAGCTCTATCCCCGGTATTATTACTGGGATCATAGTCGCATTGATTGTCGGTTGCTGCATTTTCTTCGTGTTTGTGTACCGAAGGAAACGTGCCATGCGACAACGGCAACATATGATGATGACACAAGTTCAAATGCCTCCTCCACAAGTTGGAGTACACCACCCACCCCCGCCCTCTCAACCTGGATATGGACCACCCCCTCCTGTAGGATATGGTGCACCGCCTCCCGCTGGTGCTGCACCAGCCCCAGGATATGCCCCACCCCCCTACAGTCAGGTTGTGGCGGCACCTTATCCTCAGCAAGGTCAGTTGTGTCACAAAATATTAATTAATTTTTTAATTAACTGATCAATTAAGAGGCAGTGTTACCAAGAATTACTACTACAGAAGATTCAATGCGACTGAACTGTAACTAGTTTAACAATAAAATTTCACTACGTCTCCTTGCACAAGGTGCGTGGCAACTGTTTCAGAATTTTTTTGCCTTAGGACAGGTAAAGATCAGAAGTCAACGAGTTGTATTCAAGAGAAAATTCTGGTGTTACTTTGTGCCTACAAAGTTTTCTGTCAAGAAACCAAGCAGATTGCCTCGTCAGATAAAACCTGTCATTCAACAAAACTTCCTAAAAGAAGTTTGTTGTCAAAAGTGAAAAGAAAGGGAAAGTTTAACAGACTACAGCTTGTCCACCTAAACGATCGAAGTAATCATTGCGCCGAAAGCCTTTACCCATTCCCATTATAGTTTCTGGGGATTAATTGGAGGGAGAGACAGCTTACAAAAGTAATGTGTGGAAATGCTGTAAAATTCCGAAAATAAGCCGCTCCTTGTATAAGCCCCTCCAAATATAAGCCCCCAAACCGGTAACGTAAAAAACCCTCCGTTAAATCGCCCCTCCAAATATAAGCCCTTGGGGACTTTTAATTGGAAAACTGCCCTCAAATACAAAATAAAACAAAACAAAAAGGGTTAATTTACTTCCAACTATAAGGCTAGCCCAATCGATTTTGAGACGCAAATTTCGCTCCGTAGATAAGCCCCTCCGAATATAAGCCCCTCAAAAAGGGCCTTTGAAAAATGTAAGCCCCGGGGCTTATTTTCGGAATTTTACGGTATTGGAGAGGGGAATTAGTATAATTTTTGTAACATGATTGTGTTTTTACCAATGATTACATTTTCATATTTAAAGGTAAAACCGGACAATACCCTCCACCGCAGGGTGGGCCAGCACCCTACCCCGTTCAACAGACTGCAGGAGCCCCACCCTACCCCCCTAGTCAGCCAGTAGCAATGGCTCCTTATCCACCAGAGCAGCCAGGAGGGGCACCAGGCTACCCTACAGCTCCACCAGGGGGTGTCGCACCTTACCCTGCTGCTGCATCTGGAGGTACTACCCCCTACCCGTCAGCAGCACCTGGAGGCTCCTCACCCTACCCCCCTGCTCCACCAGGAAATGAGCCTTATCCCACAAAGCAATAGGCTATCAGGTGAGAGATCGACCTTTGTCATTTACGAAATGTGTCCCACAATTGTTTCTGGGATAGTTACTGAGGACACGCCGGTCAGCTATTGGCCAATAGACCTTTCTACCGATATGCAGGCCATACTGAATTAATTCGATTTAAGGAGTATTATAGGATGCCCAGGGGGCATGAGCACATTTGGTTTGTATTTTCGGGCGCTTTTCGGGACATTTTTTCTTAAAGTTTTCTTAGTGTAAGATTTTAATGGGAAAAAAGATCCTTGTGCCGTGTTTGGATGTAATATTTTATAATGATCGCCTTTTTCTAGTTTAGTATTAGAAATATGGTCTTTCACTGTAATTTCGCGGGAAAAAGGCGATCATTATTACATCCTGAACACAGATCGCAGACTAGGTAGAATTAAGTTTGTCTAATTGGCTGGCTTCCATACAATCGTTGGATCGTTTATCTCGTATTTAGATCGCATTCTTTTACACTGCAAAACAGTCGGGTTTTTTCCGCTCAAAATTGGTTTTCAAGGCGCCCGCGTGAGAGTTTCGCGCCGTTAGGTCCTTTCTCTCCTGTCTTACACCTTTTTTCACCCTCGCTCCTGGACTGTTATGTAGTCTACTCTCTCTACGGCTTCATCCACAAGAGACCTGGGTACGAGATTTCCGCCTCGTCCCCAAAAGTAGCCTCCCACGCAGGCGTTTTTAGGGGAGCTCGTTTTTCATCCCTCCCCACAAACGCCTGCTCAACCGAAGACAACATTCCTTTCCCAAGCTTAGCCAATCACATTGTACTTTCCAAATTCTGGTAAGTTGATCTTGACCGCAAGGTAATCTGATAATTACTCGATCTGCATGAAACACTGGGAAAGCTTTCTGACCTCTAATAAATGTTCGATTCAGAGCGGCAAAAATAAGATTTAGTCAAAATTTAGAATACTCCATGCACTCCATAACCTTAGCGAAGGAAAGAAAAGAAGGAAACGGTAACTCTAGGGTCACGTTCAGTCGTGTTGAGCCTGTCAACACTTTATTGCACAATTGTTGATTGGTCACTTACCACGCAAATAAAACAATGGGAAAGGAATGTTGTTTTCCGTTGAGCAGGCGTTTGTGGGGAGGGATGAAAAACGAGCTCCCCTAAAAACGCCTGCGTGGGAGGCTACCCCAAAAGTCGAGGTGAGCGAGACAAGCCATGTGATGATGTGGATACCTGGCTTTATGAAAAGGGAAACGTATCGAATCATGGAATTTATTGTCCATTATTGTCATTGTATAAGATGGCCTGCTGCGAACATCCTTTCTGATTAATGCATCCTCTCTAATCTTGCAGGTGTCGGAATATTTCAGACATCTGAGGCCGATGTTCATAACGCCGTAGGGAAAGTCATTCCACATGTCAGTTGCTACTACAATTAGATAATTAATAGATTGTTTTGTACCCTGCAGGTCAGGTTTTACGGTGCCGTTAAAGGCACCTCGTCCCAGCGGATATATCACGGGCTCTCTATTCGACAGAAAATTGCGGAAACGTTTAAGTTTTTAAAACTGTGATTCACGCTATTAAAATTCTTGGAACAGAGTCGCACAGGAAGCAAAATTACACAAAATACTGGAAGTTGTAATTCCTTGCGTGGTTGCCCTCTTTTTTTTTTGTTGGAAATTTCAGACTGACCTAGAACTTTACCGGAACACTTAACCGGAATTTTTTGTGGAAAACGGTGAGCCCATCACGTGTGTGTGGGTGTGTGTGTGTGTGCGCGCGTTTTTTTTCTTCCTTTTTGTAGTTTTACGCTTTTTAGCCGCACCGTCGCTATTAGCCAAGGAATTTTTATTATTAATTAGTGTAATAAGCGTTATATATGTCATTGTGTACAAAACACTCTACAGTCGGTAGCGTGGTAGTTAAAAATCGTGTCACATCTCAAAGGATGTAACTTCTTATGACGTAGAATTTAATTATAAATTTGGTTAACCTGTTCCCCAGATCCCTCATCGAGCGGGCTTATGAAAATACAAACCGCGGGAGATTTGGTCAGAACTGGCTGGCCAGACCACTTATCTCGAAAATGAAATTCTAGGCTCTTTTGAGACTTAACGCTGGAACCCATTGGATCATTCGTGCGTACCACCATTTAGGAATAGACTGATCTGGCTGGGTAGTCCTGATCAATAGTGGAATTCCCTTTACGACTGAACTGGTCCCCGGAGGGGGGTATTCCCTGTTATGGCCTTTAACGGGGAGGCTCTAATATATATGAAAGGGTAGGGAAATCCGTCATTTATCTTCGGGCTGTAAAAGGGCCCAAAAGGGCTAACCTTTTGGCTAGCAGGTGCATTTTTATGGCTTTGCAAAAAGTCGAGGAAATATTCTGGTTTCGTGATTTATTCATATTTTGGAGACAGTGCATTTACAGCCCTTAAAAGGGACGAAAAGTTCTAAACTAGGTATGTGAAAGGGGTACCATTTGTTAATTAAAGGTTTGCGAAATGGGTACCTTTCCTGTAAAAAATGGTAGTTAAAAGGGAAAGGGGGTTCAACCTCGGGCGGGGTGGAGCCTCGCCATATAAAACTTTATCGACTTGTCCTCCTATTTCTGACTAATGATAAGCGCCCTTTGTTTCAAATGAAGAAACCATTATACTCATTCATTATTTAATCTCACACTTGAAGTGCTGGATGTGAGCATACTGAACAGAAAATTTTTTCTATATTTGTTTCTCTTATATTTCACTGAGAATTTCCTATAATTATTGGTCCTATTGAACTGGTCATTTAGAAGCTGATCACATATCCTAACTATGTACACACTCCTTTATCTAGAGGATAATTGTTGAAATAATGAATCGGTAAAGTAAGAATACATTAGAAGTGCCATGATGTTGGTATTGACTAATATGTGCTAAGTATCTTTAGGGCTTAAGGTCTGCTTTTTTCTTTGTATTTAAAGTAGGGCGTCATATTGTGCTACTGTATGAGTAATAAACTCGTATTACACCTTGACCTTTGTGGAAATCTTTACTGCTAAACAAGGAATAGTGTTCAGAAATAATGAAAAGAGCGGTGTTGCAGTTTATGTTGGTAGCTCCCTGACCGTGCACAGTCCTTTGTTTTCTGTTGACAAATTGTGAGTGATTAAATAAGTGTGATTTTTCTATTGGTCAGGAGGGTAAAAATCATGGGCACCCAACGAGGATATAGTTCAAAACCACTTAACAGCATTGTTGAACGTATTTTAATATTCAAACGGTAGATATAGGCATATTTTTATCCCGTAAAAACTTTTCATCTGTTCGGATTTCCTAGCTGAAAGTCTAGTGATCCGAAAATTATTTAACAATTATTCGCCGAAGGCGAAGTTAATATTGTTGAATAATCCCCGAGACGAAGTCGAGGGGATTATTCAACAATATTAACTGAGCCTGAGGTGAATAATTGTTTTAGTATATTCACACGAAGTGATCTCAACAGAATCAGAAAGGAAACCATTAAAAAACCATTAGTTTGATTGACGGGTGAAAATTCATGCGTGAACACGAAGCCGTAAACAGTTGATGCGCAAAAGTTAGATCTTTACAGTATCTTCAAACATGGCAAATGATAGTTTTAATCCTTTTGTATCGAGTTTTGTAAGCTTTAGCATCAACGGTTTAAAAGAAAAGGCCGAAAATTTAAATTACTACCCAATTCTGAGAAGAAAAGTATCTAGAGCTTTATTTGTTTCTGTCAACTCACCGTGAATGAGAAAGTTTTCTTCGTCGCTTCTTGCAAATGCTGTCAACAGCGGCTGCGATCAAGGTGAGCGTTGTTTATCTCCAAAGTTCTTTGCCTTGTTAACTTGCTGGCACGTACAATTTTCGAAAATATTTGCCTTCCTCTCTTCTCCATAAATTAACCTCTATTTATAGGCAAAATTGGTCTTGCGAGAAAATCCCGAAATCACAAAACAGTGACAAAGCGACCTCGTTTTCCTCTGTAGTGGTAAACATAGCTTCGAGCGTACAAAAAGTCAGCTAAAGTAAACCACTTCACAATAAATCACGCTGTTTAAACACCATGAAGTCTTTTCTTGCCTTCAAAGTCATCAGCACTTGGATATTCGTGTATTTTCAAACAGGTTTTACTTTGAAACTTTGGCAAAACACCCAGTTCACGACGGCGATTTTGCTCGGCTTTATATTCACCGCCTAGCGCGGTGAATATAACGTCATAGTCCGAGATAGCTAACCAATCAGATTGCTTGAATTACCAAGATCACTGAGTGTGTATATACTAAAGGGATTTATAAAATAACTGAGATAGTACGCGTGATCTGATTGGTCAAAAACCTATGGTTTATTATACCGGTAAACCCATAGAAAAAGGCATCCGGACCACGAGCCATAAACAAAACCGCAAACAACGATTTTAGAAAGGCTAAAAAAAACATAACAAGTTACTTACCCAGTCCTTCTTAATATTAAAATAGTTGGTTTCCATATTTTATTACTGAGCATTACAATTCGCTACTGCCATAGCTTCAGAAGTTATAAAGTACAAAGCTGGAAAGCAGTTTACATTTCACGACGATGCCAAATCGCAGAGAAAGACAACAACTGTGTGAATTTCTGGTGTAGAAAGTCTCTAGGAAAACTTAACCACGTGCCAACCAGCAACAAAACGGATAGTTTTAGCATTCTTGATTTATTTTATTTCAAAATTAAATTCCTTAATCAAAGAAATTGTTTCAAAAAGAGATCTCTGATCAAGATATGGTACAAAATCGGCCGCTGGAGGTTGTAAACAAGCTGCCAACGATGATGAAAGATGTCAGAGTTTCGAGCTAGTTTTTTCCAACATTTGCACAAATTATTCGATGATATCGATGCCATGACCTACCTCACACCACCTGACTTCACAAATCGACAAATATTAACGCCAATATGTGGCTACGGCAAAGAAACCTTTCTCCCCACTGACATATTTCCATCGGTCGCTGTACGTGCATATAAAGTTACATGCGACAACTTCGCAAATGCAGCCACGTCGTTACCGCAGCAATTCTTGATCATAATAAAGTCCAGGAAACAGATCTTAAACCACTGCGGCTTGTAAAAAGTGAATGAAGTCCTCCATTACAATAGCTGCCAGTTTCCTCTGTAAGCACGAAATTCTTACGGATCGACTCAACAAAATACAGCTTCGTACAGTCTGATGTTCAATCAATTTCTACTTCTGTAGTAAACAAACCATGAACGTATTCTTTCATTGTACGTTCGCATGAATATGTGTTGACTTTTCCTGTAAAACAGCTTTCATAAGTTATCATGTAATGAGTGCAAAAACTCGTGTTTTGAAGTGCTGCTGTTTGTTGTTTGACTGAACTGAGTTTTGAGAAAGTTTAGCGCTATTAAATCGAGAGTCGTGATTGGCTTATGATGACTTTAGAGAGAAGACATGACTTGATCACGGTACTAAAATCATATTTTTTACCTAATAGTTTATTAAAAGTTATTTTATAAAAGCAATAGACCACACTTTCTATGGGTTTACCGGCGTGATAACCCACTTGGGATGTTGGGAGAACACTCGAAAAGCTTGTAAATCACTCGCCTTCGGCTCGTGATTTACAAGCTTTTCTCGTGTTCTCCCAACATCCCGCGTGGGTTATCACGCCGGTAAACCCATAGAAAGTGTGGTCTATTGCTTAAAAAAACTTACCTTCTCAAAAATTTCAGCCAGGAAATTCTAGGTGACCTTTTTTAGGGTCAAAATCCGTTAAAAATGGGCAATTATACCATTTTGTAGATGTTCGAAAATCCTAGGAGAGGCAGACAAGCAAGAAATTTTACAACAAATGCTCCGAAAATTCTAGATCTCAAATCGTCTTCCGAACAGATATTTTCCCGAAAATTGCAGTTGGGTGCCCCTGAAAAATGGTAAGAACGCTGTGAACGTTGTGTGTGGTGAAGTCCTAAAAAGCTAACACTGAAAAAACATAACAAAGACGTTTGACGGGCCTATGACCGTTAACTGAAAAAAAAAACTGGAACATTTGCAGAGTTAGTGAAAATGTCTAAGAATTGTGATTTTACAGACTTTTTATAAGAGTGCAAATCTTCCCTACTTTTACATGTTTGTAGAATTATTTTTGAAGACATTTTTGCAGAAGATTTTTCCTTGACCGTTACAGTGCACCAATTTCGGTATATTTTAACCAAAAGCAATAGTCACTGAACAAGGCCTATCTGCGGCGCAGCTGCTCCAAACGTTACAGTCTTTGTAAAGGTTTTACTTGGTGAACGTTCTTCTCTTGCCCAAGGCACGTCGAAGGGCTTTTCGTCTTGAGTAGCTACTGATATCCGGTCGGGCGAGACCTCATGTGGTTCTCTCCATGGGTTTGAGATCATAGGTGAGGTACTTGGTGTTTTAGAGCGCCGTCTAAAGCGGTAAAATATATTCTTTCTCGCAAACGTGTTTCTGTCTACGAGCTTTTGGAGAAAAGCCTTTCCAAGAGGTGCTAGAAGAGCCAAGAATATCACCCCAAGCAGGATGAGAACGTTGATTTTATTGCTTTTTTTCCCTGTGAAAGAAATTAGAGAGAACTTAAGCTTGAAATAGAGTTTGTGTTTGCTTTAACTTGTGTAGCTGGCAGGATTGTTATGTGCGGGGAACTTTCTTGGTCCCATCGCCCGCTAATCCCGACAACGACGCCGGCTAGTGTTTGTTTCGATTGCACACGTCTCTAGGACAGACACAAACTTTATGTTACCAATATTCTACCACCGTAAAAATATAATAAGAAACTGTTTAAGAACGTGCTGAAATAGCGTTACTTTTAAAATTACACCAATAGTTTACCAACTGAAGCAATTAAACCTGGAAAAATGCAGATCCTTGAATGCAGTTCTCAGCGGAGATCAATGGGTAAGAAATTAGGTTTTCTATGCCTCCAAGATCGTAAGCCCGTCGGCCCGTACGTCCGCTAATTCATGTTATGGGAAGTGAAATGTCACACTTACTAGCTTTGTAAGTCCAAGGCAAAAACAAATTGTGTTTAACATGATATTAGACGTCCATGTTATGATCAACTGACATCTGTCCAAACAGGGTATTTGCTGACCAGTGTCATGACTGGCTCAGGTGTACAACTCATTGAGGTGAAGTGTGTTTTTAAATTTTTCCCCTGACCTGTTATGGTATTTAAAAGTGATCGCAGGCTCTAGAAAACTGTATTTAAGAAAGAAGTAACTTTAAAAAAAACCACTAGAGCATCGCTTTTGGCCTTGGCTAAATCAATGTATTACTGTCATGTTACTGTTGAACTTTAATGGCACCATTCTTACCTATGCTGTAAGTAACAAATCCAGCCATGAATCCTCTATTTCCTGTCATCGCGTGGCTTTTGAATTGAATAAATATCGTATCATCTTCAATTATCAGGATAAGGGGTGGTTTGGTTCCACATTGTTTAGATTGCGTTACGGGCTTTCTTTGGTTGGAGCTAAAGCCTTTGGAAATTGATATGAAGAAAAAAGTGAGAAAAAAAAAGTTACTATTGTGAACTATTCATATCTACATGGATCACACTCCTGCCTGGGTTAGCAAAAAAATTTGTAATTTATCTCATTTTCCTTTGTCTTAGTTTGTCTACTGGGTTGTTCCTTAACGCCGTATCTTTTCTTGGTTGTTTCGTGGCTAGGGATTTTTTAGAAGTGGCTTTAGACAGAATTTCGTGAATTTCGATCTGTTTACTCCCCCCCCGTCTGTCCCCCTTGGTCTTTTCCCGTCCCTACCCAAAATAGCATTACAGTTATAGATAGGTTAGGGTTAAGGTTAGTTTTTAGGGTTAGGGTTGGCGGTCACGGTTAGGGTTAGAGTAAGGATTAGGGTTAGGGCTAACTTAAACCACTAACGTAATACGAGAAGGGGATGCTGATATCACAAGAGTTTTGGGAATGGGGATGCCCATATCACTGTTAACAGCGCCGGAAACTTGTTGGGCCCGAAGTCAAATTTTAAAATCAAAACCTGTTTGATATCAGCACAGTTCCTAGCCCACAAACCGGTTAATTTTGCTTCGTTAAGTGATACTTTCATTGTATCATTTTCAGAATTACTGAAACGTAAATCTTGAATGCAAACACGGCAAACATAAAACTGCTTTCTGGGCCTTTCGAGAAACTTGTCCCAGGTCTGTAAGACCATTTTTACCTCCGTCCCACTGACCACTTTAGAAAGGAGAGAAAAACTGGGTTTAGTTAACATTGGCAAAGACTTCTGGGTACTGGGGGCAGGGAAAACAGCCCAACAGCGCATCCTCAGTAACGATCCCGGAAGTCTTTGCAAAAGCTAACTCGGCCCAGTTTCCTTCTCGTTTTCTAGTTTTCGCTTGAGACTGGGTCGTCTGTGTCGAATTGCATGTTTAGTGAAAAAATTTTGACCCAGCTTCTTGCACAGCCTCATCAACAACACCTACCCATTCTCACGCTCACAGCCTCAAAATAGCTAAGAGATGGCCATTGTAGAGGGGGTCGACTGTAATACGAATCAACGAACAGGGGACAGTTATGGCCTATTCCGTGATCTCTGTTTTTTTTCGCACTTAGTAAATCAAAGATGCCGACCACCCAGTAGGTGCTGTACTCGGCAAAAAGAAAATGGCCTGCACTATCCATTCTTTTTTTTACTATTATTAGAATTTGTGCTCTCATTGAATACCCTACCTCTTGTTTTCACTTCTATAAAATCAGCTTCTGCACATTTGTCACTCGATCTAACATCAAAGTCAAAGAACACCAGTTTCACATGGAAACCAGGCCTGGTGGTAACGCGCCATACACAGTCCACGTACCGGGGGTAGGGTAGGGGCCAATGAGGGGAGAAAATATTTCCATTCTTTGCGTAAGCGTGGTTATCTTTGCCGCATCCGACTGAAAGGTATAAATATTTTCGTACGTTAACCGGAAGTCCCTAAGGGCGAGTATTGATAAGAAAAATTTTGATGGCTTCGTAATGGTGTACTTACAATTATCTTGAGATACAGCTGAAAGGAAGAATTAAGAAAGTAATCATTTAATTTGCTATAAATTACGTTACGTTCGCTACGTGTTTAATGTTAAGTCATTTGCGAATTGGATCAATCGTGACATAGACTAAAGAGACAAAAGTGAAAAAAGCTTTATAAAAGAAAAAATTGAGTTGTAAACTGTACCCTGTGCAGAAGTATGAAAATCTCACCTGTTGAGTCAATCTTCCTTTTCTAACGTCATCTCACCAAGGGACCCGTTTATACACCAATCGCACGTCTCCCATAATATACCTTATTTTGCATAGGCATTGTTTTCAATTTCCCCTGGGACATCTGTAATGCCCAGGAGAAATAAAAAACAAAGGTTATGCAAATTTGTTTTGGGGGCGGGGGGGGGGTGGGTTTGGAGGGGGGCGGGGTGGAGAGAAGAAAATAAGGTGCATTATGGGAGATGTGCAAGTGGCGTATATGGACATAACTTAGCCCGGGTAGAAGGGGAACTCGCCTAGACCAGCTATCCTCAATAGAAAAAAAAATTAATAAAATAATAAACAAACAAACAATCAGGGTATGTGCGTGTGCTGTTGACAGCTCTTGGCTTGCTAAAGTTCACCGGGCTTGGAGTGTGACCCTCTTTCCCGGGACAACGTTCCTCCAATATAAACGTGCAGGGTATTTAAGGACAAGGTGTGCCGGAGTAGTGTGTGTTGTGGTAGGAGGGCAGTTTCTTAGTGACTAGTCCTGATGCTGTTAAACAAGTTCAAATCCTGTTACCTGTTGAGAGTAATCGTTGCTTATAGATAGCTTGAAACATGGAGCGTCGTCTAGGTATGATGGCCATAAAAAAGTGAAAGACGATTTGAAGGCAGTGATCTGAAGAATACACTACAGGTAGTAGAGTCTGACCGCAAAACTTGCCAATAGACTTGGAGTTGTTACAACCGAGGAATAACTCTATATAATCTCCATCTAAGCATGTTGGCATAACTCCAGTCATATTGAACCTCACAAATGTCAGTTCCACATGTCGAGGTTCGGCTGTTTCTTGTAGCTCAATATTCCACCTGCATTTGAATTCAGAAATATGAAGTTGCCTCTGTGGTGGAGTAAGGCTGGTTATTGTTCCGTTTAGGCCTGAGGCAGTTGTGCCACATCCTGCGAGAGAATATTGCACAAGACATTAATTGATTAGAGTGGTTTTCGTTTGAGTGTCGTAAAACCAAAACCAAAGTAATTACTCTGGCCAATCACATAGGACACAGACAATACATTGAACCAATCAAACTCGAAGTAATTACATGTGGCTGACGCAAAGCGCGGGAAAATGCATGCGAGCGCGTCACAATTGGCTTTGGTCTTACTTCTGATTGGATGAAAAGGTGGCGCGAATCTTTTAAGCCAATCGCATCGTGTAGAAAGTGCAAAACCAATTGCTTTTGGACACTCAAATGAAAACCGCTCTATTACGTTTCAATAATACAGCCAAAACATCTGAAACATTCCGGTCCTTGTAACTTCATGCAATGCAATGTTACATTGCAAATTGCATAAAATGTATTGAGGGTGTAGTAGAATGTTATAGAATCGTATTGTCGTTGAAGGACAATTTTAGGGACATGAGGATTTTTCTTCCACCCAGCGCGTAGTCTTCCAACCAACAGTTATGAAATGATATGTTGAGGGAACAACGTTAATTACAGTTCAACCTTTCTTGAATGCCACTCTTTGTTAAGCAGCCAGCTTAAGGAAACTAGAATGTCTAACCATTTTTAGATGTCACAACAAAGGCAGCACATTCTCCTCAGTTATTTTAAGACCGTGAGTGTTGGTCCGGCCGGGGTTTGAACGTTCGTCAGACCGGCGGTCATCCGATCTCAAGCAGATGTCTAATTCTCCTTCTCCTTCCCCTGCTAAAAGGGGAAGGAGGAAATATGGTTTATGAGGACGAGCACTTGACTTTCATGAATGAGTTCCCCGATATATCTAGATAATTCACAAGCAGTAGAGAAAAGATTGAAAGGATGAGTTAAAAACATTATTACTCTTTCACTTATTAGGTTTTCCTTGTTTCTTTTTTTTTTTCGAAAGTGTTTTTTTTTTTCACATTTGAATTTTACTATTGAACAGGTTCCACGCATTACCTCCGAATTAATTTTAAAAATTGTGCTAATCCAGCTGCATGTCACTAAGGAAGGAAACTAAATAATGTAATTCAACTCATGTTGGCGTTCATGTTGCTGGAGGATGGTCTCGTCTCCGACCGCCGCAAAACGTCTCGAAGCTCCAGTTATGGTCAAGCAGTTCCATCTAATGTTCAAAGGGAGATTGAAGGGTGCTTCCTTCCCACCCCCGCTCATGAATCAGCACCTTGGGATCAGAGATAATATGTTCTTTAGCTAGTTTTACTCCTGCTGACGTTCACTCTCTTTTTTTTCTCGAATGAGCTTCTCGTAGGTCATTATATTTACGTACCAGCTGAACCATTTCTTTCTCTTACGTTTTTGAATTCTTTTTTTGTTACGGTATAGTATAGCTGTGATAACGACCTCACAGCTCATCTTCCTCTATAGAGTGTTGTTTCTTCTAATATAGTCTCGCTGGGTTTGAACGAGTCTTTGTGACACTTCACTCGAACACTTATAGTGCTCAGCACCATTTTTCCTACAATTAAACGAATAATACTTCTGTATTAAAACGATTCCTCAAATCATGACTTCTGCCAAGTTTCTCTGGCAACAAAAACATGGAGTTTGGTTTGTTTTTGTGTGGATGCTGACAAATGAATCAAATATTAGCCAGTATATTCAGTTTAGGGAAGGGTACTCTAGCAAATCATATTTTTAACAAAGCCTACTATAAAAGACGGCATCAGTTTTGGAGAGTACATCATGGTGCGCCGAAGTCGAGCAAATAAAAAATATATGCCTACCTCCATCTTCTCTGGCCACAAGGATTACTATCACCGTCGTCAAAGCGAAGATCAAGCCGTAGATAAAATTCATCTGCTCTTCGTTTAAAACTCACTACGAAGATATTTCATCGAAAAAGTGTCAATTGCCGAAAATATTCAGCTCTCGGTTAAATAATTTTTTAGACAAACCATTAGTTTAAAAGGTATGCTTGCACCTTTAGTAAGTATTCCCGAAGAGGGTAGACTGTCAGTACAGTTATTGAAGTTAATCCAGCGATTAACCCCAAAACACTAACAAATATTCACTGAAATGAAGGTTTTTTCTGATCTTGAATGCCTTTTAAGGCTTGAACTAGTGATAACATAAGTTGTACTTCCTTCCGCTGTAGCTAGATTAAAGACGTACGTCCTTTTTTTACCGCGTATGTTTCTCATAACCAAGTACTTATCGATGCTCATTACTGGTCGTTCAGCATTTTTCTTAAATATTCAGTTTTAAGTCTATTTTCCCTAATGGCCTTGTTTCCGAGTTGATCAACTTTAACTTGAAGAAAATTCGGAAGCATATGGAGTGCTTTTGAATCGCCACCAATATTAATATTTGAATAAGAAATGGATAAAAACAAACTAAATAAGAAGAATCGAAGAGATGATCAAAACTTTTCACTCAATAAACCTTACCTTCTAAAACGCAAGTTTGATAACGATAAGACGATCAATTGTAACATTCTTAAGTTCCTTTCAATTTCACAGAGGGAATTTTTCTTCTCTGATCTTCTCGAATTTTAAATACATGCAAGTAAATTATTCATCGCGTGTTTTCACCAGCAAACTGAGGATTTTTAATTAGCGAAAATTGTTGCTTTATTCGCAAATAAGCGCTAAAAGCTTACAGGCATGACAAGTTGTCAATTTAGTGCTATTAGAAATGGACCAGGCGTGTTATTGACCTACTGATTATCGGCGTTTATGATTGAAGTTTGCTTCCACCGCGTTTCCGCCTAAAAAGTCTATTTTCCGTTCATTGGTGTCATTTAATTCGCAATGGGAAGCAGTTTGTTTTAAGGTTGTTGAGTGAGGGATCATTATGTAAATTTCATTTCAACCGACTGCCACGCAAGACCGTTTGTCGGGAATTCAAAATTGTACATTTCTAGCACACGCTAATGCCATTAAACGGTAACAGCCAATTAAAAAGTTCGAACCACTTTGAAAGGCAGCAACTTTTTAAAGCTTGGTGGAGGAAGAGTGGTTTTTGATCTCATTATATTTTAAACTGAATTTATTCTTTCTTGTGCTTTAAGGAAAAGGTATTGTCTAGCGCGGCTTTTAAGAACTAGTCTTTTCAAAAAAGAATTCTCAAAAGAGTTTAGTAAAAATATGGTAATTTCTCGAATACTCGTAATGTTTACATTTTGTTGAAAAGAAAAGAAGTTAATAGTATAATTAGCAACAAAGTGTAATGAACAGACATTTCCTTTTATTCACATAACTCCAATCTTTATTTTTTCACAAACCGCGTGCTAAGCGAAAAAGGAAAATTATGCAGAATAATGATAATTCCGCCATCGTTCCCACCCTCGTTCCTTACGGCCACCTGTCACGTGTGCTTTCTATCCACTGTGACTCAAACAAAAAATAAGAGACTGCCAGCAATCGAAGTTTTCCAAACTACTTAAAGTAACATACCTAATGGGGATGGATCAGTTTCCCTACCGTAGTATATTTAAACATGATGACTGACGTATAAAAGGTCAGACGAAGAAATTATTACAGCGTAAATCTTAATCTGAATTTAAGGGTGTACATATGCTAGCTGGAAAGAGAAGAGTTATAAATTAAGCTGATGCCTGATTTTCAACTTACAGCCGTGAAAGAGTGTTCACGTTTAAAACATTGTACATGGTTTAAACTAAATTTTCACATAAAAGACGGAGCTCTGGCGTATCATCAGAGGTACTGAAATCAACGTTTCTCTCACAACGAACCGCGGTTCGACGCTAGGGCAAGGTAAAACGTGCAAAAAAAACGTGCAACTTATTTTGCGACATTATTGCAACTGAACGAGTTCAATAGCGATGTTGCACGTTTTACTAGCCACCAATCAAACCTGTCTTATAACAGCATGTATGTTTTGTTTTCCCAGTGGAGGTCCCTGGGGAACTTAGCCCTTTGTCTTTTCATAATTTATGTGTGGAAATGCACGTGAATAAGACGAACTTTGAAAGAAACAGTTCTCTAGGGTATTATCACATGACCTGTATTGGGAAAACAAAACATACAAGCTAAATAGGTCTACTCAGCTTGTTGCAAGTTACGTGAATACTGATTTCTGATTGGACAAACGTTACGTTACGTTACCTGCTGCAAAAAAATTTTGCCTTGGGCCGGTAAAACGCGCAACATGTGCAGATTTTGTTGCAAAACGTATAACTTTTTCCCTACATTCTGCAACAACCTGTATTGTTGCCGACAGGTTTAAACGTGGCCAGTAAAACGTTCAACTCATTTTGCAGCAATGTTGCAAAGTGAGTTTGACGTTAAGGTGGCTCGACTGGGTTTTTAGAGGGGATACCTCCCAAGTTTGAACATTAACTACGTCGGCGTAAGTAAAGATATGAAAAAAAGGTTACCACAACAGTATTATATAACTGTGAGTACTTTTGAGTATCATATAAAAAAAATTCTTACGGGTTTTATTGCAATCGAAGTCGCCATGACAATGTAATGACGCCATTACGTTTTTTATTTATCTTTGTGTTTCTCTCTGACCATCAGATGTTCTGCTCTTCCACCATAAGATTTTCCACCGTTTAACAATAAGATGTTAGACTGTTCCGCAGTCTGTGTTCCACTGTTCGACAATTAGATGTGTGACTGTTCCACAATCAAATGTTCCACTGTTCCACCATCTCTGTTCCACTATTCCACTGTTCCGCTGTTCTACTGTTCAACCATCTCTGTTCCACTCCTCCACTATTAGATGTTCTAGTGTTCCACCGTTAGATGTTCTAATGTTCACAATCAAATGTTCTACTGTTCCACCAATAGATGTTCCACTGTTCCACCAGCTCTGTTCCACTGTGCCACCATCTCTGTTCCTCTGCTTCACCATCACATGTTTCACTGTTCCACCATCTCTGTTCCACTGTTGTACCATTAGATGTTCTACTGTTCCACTATGATTGTGCACTGTTCCACCATCAGATGTTCTACTGTTTCACCATCATCTCTGTCCCACTGTTCCATTATCAGATGTTCCACATTTACACCATCCGATGTTCTAATGTTCCAACTCGAGATGTTCCACTGTTGTACCATCAGATGTTCCACTGTTCCACCATCAGATGTTCTACTGTTGCACCATCGCAGTTCCACCGTTCATCCTTTCGATGCTCTACTGTTCCACCAACAGATGTTCCAGTGTTCCACCATCAGGTGTTCCACTGTTCCACCCCTGGGGGGTACTGCCATATATGGGCTATATAGGTATGTGCCGCTGTGAAGGGTATGGTTTTCAATCAGTTCACTCTAGGATCAGAGCGTTTGGGTCTAGAATAGGGTATCATTTTTCAGGAAACTGATCAGTTGGTTGAAGATTTTATCTAGACTAGGGATTGTGGTATAAGGTTTTGTTTTGACTAGACTGTGCTAGTGACCTCAGTAGTTTCTGGAAAACAGCTACTCTAGGATAGGGGGGATTTGGGGAGTTTACTCTAGTATAGGGTAGCAAAATTCAGCTGAACTAGCTTTAGTATAGGTTAAGGGTTCCAGAGTCCCAGCGGCACATCACCACCCAGAAATTCCTAAAGTACCCCCGAGAGTTCCACCATCATCTCTGTTTCACTGTTCCACCATCAGATGAAACATTGTTCCACTATCAGATATTCTACTGTTCCACCGTCTGAATACCACTGTTAATCCATTCGATGCTCTACTGTTGCACCATCAGATGTTCCAGTGTTCCACCATATCTGTTCCATTGTTCCACCATCAGACGTTCCACTGTTCCACCATCTCTCTTCCACTGTTGCACAATCAGATGATCTAACGTTCCGCCATCTCTCTTCCACTGTTGCACAACCAGATGATCTAATGTTCCGCCATGCATCTCTATTCCACTGTTCCACCATTAGATGTTCTACTGTTCCACCATCGGATGTTCCACTGTGCCACCATTAGATGTTCGACTGTTCTACAGTCTCTGTTCCACTCTTCCACCATCAGATGTTTGACTGTTCCACAATAAATGTTTTACTGTCCCACCATCTCTGTTCCAGTGTTCCACTGTTCTAGTGTTGAACCATCTCTGTTCCACTGTTCCACCATCAGATGTTCCAATGTTCCACCATCACATGATCTACTGTTCCACCATCAGATGATCTACTGTTTCACCATGCCTGTTCCACTTTTCCACCATCAGAAGTTCTACTGTTTCACCAGAAGATGTTCCACTGTTTCACAATCATATGTCCTACTGTTCCAAAATCAGATGTTCTACTGTTCCGCCATCTCTGTTCCACTGTTTCACCATCAGATGTTTTACTGTTCCAAAATTTCTGTTCCAATGTTCGGTCATGACTGTTCCACTGCTCCACCATAATATGTTCTACTGTTCCACCATCTCTGTTCCACTGTTCTACCATCTGATGTTCTACTTTTCCACCATCTCTGTTTCACCGTTAAACCATCAGATGCTTTACTGTTCCACCATTAGATGTTCCCCTGTTCCAATATCTCTGTTCCACCGTTTTACCCTCACATGTTCTACTGTTCCACCATCAGATGTTTCACTCTTCCACCATGATTGTTCCACTGTTTCACCATCAGGTGTTCTACTGTTCCACCATCTCTGGTTCACTGTTCCACCATGTATTTTCCACTGTACTACCATCACATGTCCCACTGTTCAACCATCAGACGTTCTACTGTTGCATAACAAGATGTTCTACTGTTCCACCATCAGATTTTCCATTTATCAACCATTATTTTTCCACTGTTCCACCATCAGATGTTCTAGTGATCCACCATCATGTCTGTTACACCGTTCCAATGCGTATTTTCCAGTGTACTACCATCAGATGTTCCACTGTTCCACCATCAGATGTTATACTGTTCCATCACCAGATGTTTAATTGTTCCACCACCTCTGTTCCACTGTTCCACCATCTACGTTCCATTGTTTCACTGTTACATGTTCTACTGTTCCACAGTCAGAAGTCCGACTGTTCTACCATCACTTGTTCTACTGTTCCACCATCAGATTTTCTAATGTTCCTCCATCTCTGTTCCACCGTTAAACCATCAGATGGTCTAGTGTTTCACCATTAGATGTTCTACTGTTCCACAATCTCTATTCCACTCTTCCACCATCAGACGTTTCGCTGTTTCACCATCTCTCTTTTACTGTTCCACAATCAGATGTTCCACTGTTCGACCATCATATGTTCTGCTCTTTCAGCATCTCTCCTCCACTGTTCCGCCATCAGATATTTCACTGTTACACCATCTCTGTCTCACTGTTTACCCATCAGATGATCTACTGTTCCGCCATCTCTGCTCCACTGTTCCACCATAAGATGTTCTACTGTTCCACCATCAGATGTTCCACTGTTCCACCATGATTATTCCACTGATATATCATCAGAAGTTTTACTGTTTCCCAATGTATTTACCACTATTCCACCATGAGATTTTCACCATCAGAAGTTCTGCTGTTCCACCATCAGATGTTCTAATGTTTCACCATCTCTGTTCCACTCTTCTACCATCAGACGTTCCACTGATCCAGCACCAGAGGTTTTACTTTTTCACCATTCGATGTTTTACTGTTTCACCATCTCTCTTCCACTGTTTTACCATCTTTCGTCCACTGTTCCACAATGAGATGATCTACTGTTCCGCCGTCTCTGTTCCCCTGTTCCACAATAAGATGTTCTACTCTTCCACCATCTCCTTTCCACTGATCCATCATCAGATGTTGTACTGTTGCACCATAAGATTCTTACTATTCCACCATCATCTCTGTTCCACTGTTACACTATCAGATGTTGCACTGTTCCACTGTTACTGTTCAACCATTAGATATTCTAATGTTCAAACTTGAGAAGTTCCACTGTTCTATCATCAGATGTTCCACTGTTCCATCATCAGATGTTGTTACTGTTCCATCATCTGTGTTCTACTGTTCCACCATGTTTTTCCACTACAAAAAAATCAGAGGTTCCACTGTTCCACCATCATATGTTCTACTGTTTCACTAACTCTCTTCCACTGTTCCACCTTTAGATGTTCCACTATATCTGTTTTACTGTTCCACCATCAGATGATCTACTGTTCCGCCAATTGTGTTGCGCTGTTCCACCATCTCTGTTCCAATGTTTTATCATAAGATGTTCTACTGTTCCACCATAAGATG
This sequence comes from Porites lutea, assembly GCF_958299795.1. NCBI lineage: Eukaryota > Metazoa > Cnidaria > Anthozoa > Scleractinia > Poritidae > Porites > Porites lutea. The sequence goes on along the minus strand of NC_133209.1, from coordinate 22,337,823 downwards.
TTCTACTGTTCCACCAGCAGAAATTCAACTGTTCCACCATCTCTGTTCCACTGTTCCACCATAAGATGATCTACTGCTCGCCAACCTCTGTTCCACTCTTCCACCATCAGATGTTCTACTGTCTCACCATCTCTGTTCCACCGTTCCACATTTAGATGTTCCACTGTTCCACCCTATCTGTTCAACTGTTCCACCATTACATGTTCTACTGTTCCGCAACTTTGTACCACTGTTCCACCATCTCTGTTCCACTATTCCACTATGATATGTTCTACTGTTCCACCATAAGTTGTTCCACTGTTCCACCATCAGATGTTCTATGGTTCAACCATCAGATGTTCCACTGTTCTACCATCATCTCTGTCACACTGTTTCACCATGTATTTTCTATGTTCCACCTTGAGATAAAACATTGTTCCAGTATCAGATGTTCTGCTGTTACACCATCTTAGTTCCAATGTTCCAAAATCTCTTTTTCACTGTTTCAGCAATATATGTTCTACTGTTGTACCATCATATGTTCCACTGTTCCACCATCAGATGTTTTACTGTTCAACCATCAGATGTTCTGCTTTTCCACCATCAGATGTTAAACTGTTACACCATCATCTCTGTTGCACTGTTCCATTATGTATTTTCCACTGTTCAACCATCAGATGTTCCACTTTTCCACTATCAGATGTTCTACTGTTCGAACATCAGATGTTCTAGTGTTCCACCACCTCTGTTCCACTGTTCAATCATCAGATGTTCTACTGTTCCACCATCGGATCTTCCACTGTTCCACCATAAGATGTTCTACTTTTCTACATTCTTTGTTCCACTGGTCCACCATCAGATGTTTGACTGTTCCACAATCAGATGTTCCACTGTTCCAACATCTCCCTTCCCCTGTTCCACTGTTCTACTATTCAACCATCTCTGTTCCACTGTTCCACCATAAGATGATCTACTGTTCCGCCATCTCTGTTCCACTCTTCCACCATAAGATGTTCTACTGTTCCACCATCTCTGTTCCACTGCTCCACCGTTAGATGTTCTACTGTTCCACCATCTCTTTTTAACTATTCCACCATAAAATCTTCTACTGTTTCACCATTAGATGTTTCACAGTTCCACCATCTCTGTTACACTGTTCCACCATCTTAGTTCCACTGTTTCACCATATCTGTTCCACTGTTCCACGGTTAAATGCTGTACTTTTCCACCATCAAATGCTCAATTGTTCCTCTGTTCCTCTGTTCCACCTTCAGATGTTCTACTGTTCCACAATCACAGTTCCACTGTTCCACGATCGCTGTTCGACTGTTCCACCATTTGATGTTCGACTGTTCCACTATTAGATGTTTCACTGTTCCACCATCTCTATTCCACTGTTCCACCATCAGATGTTCTAGTGTTCCGGGATAAGATGTTTTACTGTTCCTCCATGATATGTTCCACTGTTCCACCATGATTGTGCCACTGTTTCTCCATCAGATGTTCTACTGTTTTACCATCATCTCTGTTCCACTGTTCCAGTGTCAGATGTTCCACATTTCCACAACCAGATGTTGTAATGTTCCAACTCGAGATGTTCCACTGCTCCACGATCAGATGTTCCACTGATCCACCATCAGATGTTCTAGTGTTCCGCGATCAGCTGTTCCACTGTTCCACCATCAGATGAAACATTGTTCTACTTTCAGACGTTGTACTATTCCACCATCTCATTTCCAATGTCCCAGTGTTCCACCAATAGATGTTCTACTGTTCCACCATCATCTCTGTTCCACTGTGCCATTATGTATTTTCCACTGTTCCACTATAAGATGATCTACTGTTCCGCCATCTCTGTTCCACCCTTCCACCATAAGATGTCATACCGTTCTACCATTTCTGTTCCACTGTTCCACCGTTAGATGTTCTACTTTTCCACCATGTCTTTTTTTTACCGGCGGGGCTAAAGTACAGGTCACAGGTCACAGGTCAGGTTACAGGTCACAGGCCACAGGCCAGGTCACAGGTCAGACCACAGGCCACAGGTCAGGTCACAGGTCAGATCATAGGTCACACACAAAAACAATGGGACACTGGACAAAACTGTTCTTGATTGACATTTTATTATACAAAAATAAAACAAGCCAAGGAACGTCAATTATATTTTTTCTGTCCTGAACTTTACCAAATCCCACACATGTGAAAATATATTCATGTTGATCACGCAAGGATGACTTGCGTTACAGCGTAACCAAAGTTAGAAACGAAATCACAAAGGTACGCAAAATCACGTGATTTGTTAGAAAAAACGAATCTCAAAACGAAGGGTTGTTGCGTTTAGCATATCATGACGTGTTTGTGGATGTTTTGAAATGCATTCGACGGGAAAACGGAAGAAAAACTTAAGGACAGTCTAAAACTTATTTGACCACTGAAATACGGCAACTTTCTTCAGACTTTCCTCATCCTAAACTCTTCTTGCCACTAGATCGGTCTTCCATCTCTTTTGAAGATGGCGGCCTGCTACTCGCGCTTCCTACCAGTCACAAAATACTGCTGTGTTAAAGTGTAGTCGGCTAAGAACATCAGACACTGCTATTTGGGCCTCTCGGATAGTTGCTAGACCATATTTCTTAGCTCTTCTCCCAAGAGCTTGCCATTTTCTCACGCTCTGTTGCACAGCTTGAAAAACCTCTGTTGGATTTGCCTCGTGGGCCTTAGGTGGGAGCATTCTGCCATTACTACTTGAATCTTTGACTCTGTAAACCGCTGATGTATCAAAGGATTTCAGTGCTGCATTTCAATGACTTGCTCCAAGTTATCTTGGCTGCACGGTTTATTTGGAGATGACATTCTAATAACACGACAACACTTCGTTTTCAGTGAAAAACATGTGATTTGTCTTTCGTACAAATCACATGATTTTGCACACCTTTGTGATTTCGTTACGAAGTTTGGATATGCCGTATGATCAGCACGAAAATATTATTCCATGTGTGGCATTTAATATTGTTTAACGGACAGAAATATCATCAAGGTTCCTTGGCTTATTTTATTTTTGTATAGTAAAACATCAGTCCAGAACAGTTTTGTCCAGTGTCCTATTATTTTTTGTGTGACCTGTGATCTGACCTGTGGCCTGTGACCTGTGACCTGTGGCCTGTAACCTGACCTGTGACCTGCACTTTAGCCCCGCCGTCCACCTTCTCAGTTCCACTGTTTCATTATGTCTGTTCCACAGTTCCACTATTAGATGCTGTACTGTTCCACCATCAGATGTTCCATTGTTCCACCATTTCTGTTCCACTGTTCAATCATCAGATGTTCTACTCTTCCAACGTAAGATTTTCCACCGTTTAACGATAAGATGTTAGACTGTTCCACAATCAAATGTTCCACTGTTCCACCATCTCTGTTCCACTGTTCCACTGTTCCACTGTTCTACTGTTCAACCATCTCTGTTCCACTCTTCCACGATTAGATGTTCTAGTGTTCCACCATCAAATGTTCTACTGTTCCACCATTAGATGTCCTCTATTCCACCATCTCTGTTCCACTGTTCTATCATTAGATTTTGTACTATTCCACCATCTTTGTTCCACTGTGCCACCATCTCTGTTCCTCTGTTTCACAGTCAGATGTTCTACTGTTCCACAATCTCTGTTTGACTGTTCCACCATTAGATCTTCGACTGTTCCACTATGATTGTGCACTGTTCCACCATCAGATGTTCTACTGTTTCACCATCATCTCTGTTCCACTGTTCAATCATCAGATGTTCCACATTTGCACCATCAGATGTTCTAATGTTCCAACTCCATTGTTGCACAGCTGCAACGTTTACTGTTTCTTACATAACATAATCAAACCAGAAAACATTTTCACTTGCCTTCGGTTGTCATCAGTACGTGTTCATGTATATTGCCATCTGCCCGCGCTTAAACAAATCTCGTTTTTAAAAAACTTGCCTTTGATTTTCTCCTTCGCTGAATCAACCGTTTTCTGTCTTCAGGCAAATTGGTCTTACAACCAGGACTCTTACAACAAGAGGTCTTACAACCAGGACTCTTACAACCAGGGGTCTTACAACCAGGGGTCTTACAACCAAGACTCTTACAACCAGGAGTCTTACAACCAGGGGTCTTACAACCAGGACTCTTACAACCAGGGGACTTAAGACTACGAGTAGTCCCCCATTTTTCCTCAGGGATAGTAGAGCGAGCAAAACGCGAGCGCGCGTGCAATCACCCCACGCGAGAAAAGGCGACACGCGGCGGAGAGAGAGAAAAATGAGGGACTACAGACAAAGCCCAAGCTTTTGACCCTTCACGGCCGACTGATTTTGGAGTGTGAAGTGTGCATCCTCTTCCAAATCAATTAAGCGCATCCAATGGGATTCCTTCCCTCATTGAGCTGTCATTGCTCTTGTCATCGGTAAACTGCGGGCCGGGGATATTTATTGCAAGCAAAAGAAAACCCAGATACTAATTTTCTTCACGGCTGTTTCGCGTGAAGAACTTGATAGTGTAGGCAACACACGACTTTTACGCATGGTAAAATGCTGTTTGTTCCAATAGTTTTTTTTTCCCAGACGGGTAGATTATTCTCTGGAGGAAAACGTTTTGACTGAGCAAATGTGATTTATGCCTCTTAGTCATACTGAAAGGTCGTGACACGCATATTAATTTTCTGCGGTTATTGTTATGGTCGGCATGATTTGCCCTCTGATGCAAGAGCATTTTCTTTGACCTCTTTTGAAAAGTAAAGCTCTTCAATGCGGCCAAATAAGGGTTTTGTGTTGTTTAATTTCTCCGGCGATTACCTCCTGGATCTCAATAATTTTAAGCGATTTTCTTTTTGGCTGTGAATGTAACGGTTTCCTACAATGTTTTGTCACGCTGGGCCCAGCTCGTTAGCGTTTTTAGCACGCGGATAGTGATATCCAAATCTCGAAGAATGGATTGCAGCTTAAACTAAAACTACATCAACTATGGAGAACTGCGATGTGAATTTTAACTACCGCTTGTTTTTCTGGAGATAATGTGAGTCTTTGGACTGGAGTGCGTAGTTCCTCCCTTGATAACTTTTGAAAAAGCTTACATTTGTAACAGCCTTGCGACTGTTCTGTTTTTCCCACTTTGTGATCAGGCAAGACCATGGTTTCGGTTCTCCACGCGAACCTCATCAGTTGCCGGGTTGGCTTTCTTCTTAGTTGCTGCAACAAGAGCAATTCTAGTTATTTGTTCTGCTCTAGTTATTTGTTCTGCAAATTATGATTATGTCAAGTGTTGATAGCGGCTGGCGCGTTTTTGACAGATGTTGACAGATTTCCATGGAAGAGCCAATCAGAGTTTTGCGTTGTGAGAGCAACGCATTAGTTCAAAAGCTTGGGCTTTGTCTGTAGTCCCTCATTTTTCTCTCTCCCCGCCGCGTGTTGCCTTTTCTCGCGTGGGGTGATTTTCCACCCGCTCGCGTTTCGCTCGCTCTACTATCCCTGAGGAAAAATGGGGGATTACTCGTAGTCTAAGGGGACTTAGAATCAGGGGTCTTACAACCAGGACTCCTAAAACCAGGGCCGAGTTGTTCAAAGCTGGGTTAAGATAACCCAGGGTTAGCGCGAGATTTGAATTCAGATTTGAAAGCTTAAAAAGCATTTCCGTTTCAATTCTTTTTGTCTACAAGTTGATGATTGGAAGCTCTAAAAATAACAGAGAAAATTATCCGAGAAAATGCTTTAGAACACAAGAAAGAGAAACCCGGGTTAAATTTTACCCCCGGTTAAGCGCTAATCAGCCTTGGAATAACTGGGCCCAGGGGTTTTACAACCAGGGGTCTTACAACCAGGACTCTTACAACCAGGGGTCTTACAACCAGGACTCTTACAACCAGGGGTCTTAAAACCAGGACTCTTACAACCAGGGGTCTTAACACCAGGACTCTTAAAACCAGGACTCTTACAACCAGGGACCAGTTGCTCGTAGCCTGGTTAACGCTAACCGTTTGTTAAGAGGTATCAAAATGTATAGGTTTCCATGGCATTTAACGCTGGTAAGCAGTTACCATGCTTCAAGCAACCCGGGCCAGGACTCTTACAACCAGGGGTCTTAACACCAGGACTCTTAAACCCAGGACTCTTACAGCCAGGGGTCATACAACCAGGACTCTTACAACCAGGACTCCTACAACCAGGGGTCTTACAACAAGGAATCTTACAACCACGACTCTTACAACCAGGGGTCTTACAACAAGGAATCTTACAACCAGGGGCCTTACAACTAGGGTCTAAAAACCAGGACTCTTAAAACCAGGGGTCTTACAACCAGGACTCTTACAACCAGGGCTCTTACAACCAGGACTGTAAAAAACCAGGGGTCTTTCAACCAGGACTCTTACAACCAGGGGTCTTGCAACCAGGGCTCTTACAACCAGGGCTCTTACAACCAGGACTCTTACAACCAGGGTTCTTATAACAAGGACTCTTACAACCAGGGGTCTTAGGACCAGGACTCTTCAAACCAGGGGTCTTAAAACCAGGGGTCATTCAACGAGGACACTTACAACCAGGACTCTAACAACCAGGGGTCTTACAACAAGGACTATTACAACCAGGACTCTTACAACCAGGGCTCTTACAACCAGGACTCTTAGAACCAGGACTCTTAGAACCAGGACTCTTAGAACCAGGGGTCTTACAACCAGGACTCTTAAAACCAGGGGTCTTACAACCAGGGGTCTTTCAACAAGCACTCTAACAACCAGGACTCTTACAACCAGGGCTCTTACAACCAGAAATCTTAAAACCAGGAGTCTTTAAACCAGGACACTTACAACCAGAACTCTTACAACCAGGACTCGGGTCTTTCAACCAGGACTCTAACAACCAGGACTCTTAAATCCAGGGCTCTTACAACAAGGACTCTTACAACTAGGGGTCTAACAACCAGGACTCTTATAACCAGGACTCTTAAAACCAAGGGTCTTACAACAGAAAACCTTACAACCAGGGGTCTTAAAAACAGGACTCTTACAACCAGGGGTCTTACAACCAGGACTCTTAAAACCAGGGGTCATTCAACCAGGACTCTTACAACCAGGGGTCTTACAACAAGGACTCTTACAACCAGGGGATTTACAACCAGGACTCTTAAAACCAGGACTCTTACCACCAGGACTCTTAAAACCAGGGGTCATTCAACCAGGACACTTACAACCAGGAATCTAACAACCAGGGGTGTTACAACAAGGACTATTACAACCAGGACCCTTACAACAGGGAGTCTTAGAACCAGGACTCTTACAACCAGGGGTCTTACAACCACGACTGTTACAACCAGGGGTCTTACAACAAGGACTCTTACAACCAGGGTTCTTACAACCAGGACTCTTCAATCCAGGATTCTTACAAGCAGGACTCTTAAAACCAGGGGTCATTCAACCAGGACTCTTACAACCAGGACTCTAACAACCAGGGGTCTTACAACAAGGACTCTTACAACCAGGGGTCTTACAACGAGGACTCTTACAACCAGGACTCTTAGAAATAGGACTCTAAAAAACCAGGGGTCTTTCAACCAGGACTCTTACAACCAGGGGTCTTAGAACCAGGACTCTTACAAGAAGGACTCTTACAACCAGGACTCTTACAGGAAGGGGTCTTACAACCAGGACTCCTGCAAACAGGACTCTTACAACCAGGACTCTTACAGGAAGGGGTCTTAGAACCAGAACTCTTACAAGCAAGGGTCTTAGAACCAGGACTCTTACAACCAGGGGTCTTAGAACCAGCATTCTTACAACAAGGGGTCTTAGAACCAGGACTTTTAGAACCAGGGGTCTTACAACCAGGACTCTTACAACCAGGGGTCTTAGAACCAGGACTCTTACAAGAAGGACTCTTACAACCAGGATTCTTACAAGAAGGACTCTTACAACCAGGATTCTTACAAGAAGGGGTCTTACAACCAGGACTCCTGCGAAAAGGACTCGTACAACCAGGACTCTTACAACCAGGGGTCTTATAACCAGGACTCTTACAAGCAAGGGTCTTAGAACCAGGACTCTTACAACCACGGGTCTTAGAACCAGGACTCTTACAACCAACAACTCTTAGAACCAGCATTCTTACAACAAGGGGTCTTAGAACCAGGACTCTTACAACCACGGGTCTTACAACCAGGACTCTTACAACAAAGGGGTCTTACAACCAGGACTGTTACAACCAAGACTCTTACAACCAGGGGTCTTACAACCAGGACTCCTACAACCAGGGGTGTTAGAACCAGGACTCTTACAAGAAGGACTCTTACAACCAGGACTCTTACAACAAGGGGTCTTACAACCAGGACTCTTACAACCACGACTCTTACAACCAGGGGTCTTACAACCAGGACTCTTGCAACCAGGACTCTTACAACCAGGACTCTTACAACTAGGACTCTTACAACCAGGGGTGTTAGAACCAGGACTCTTTCAACCAGGGGTCTTAAGACCAGGACTCTGACAACCAGGGGTCTTACAACCAGGACTCTTAGAACCAGGGGTCTTACAAGCAGGACTCTTACAACCAGGGGCTTTACAATCAGCAGTGGTACAACCAGGACTCTTACCGCCAGGGGTCTTACAACCAGGACTGTTACAACCAAGACTCTTACAACCAGGGGTCTTACAACCAGGACTCTTACAACCAGGGGTCTCAGAACCAGGACTCTTACAAGAAGGACTCTTACAACCAGGACTCCTGCGAACAGGACTCGTACAACCAGGACTCTTACAACCAGGGGTCTTAGAACCAGGACTCTTACAACCAGGGGTCTTATAACCAGGACTCTTACAAGCAAGGGTCTTAGAACCAGGACTCTTACAACCACGGGTCTTAGAACCAGCATTCTTACAACAAGGGGTCTTAGAACCAGGACTCTTACAACCACGGGTCTTACAACCAGGATTCTTACAACAAGGGGTCTTAGAACCAGGACTGTTACAACCAGGGGTCTTACAACCAGGACTGTTACAGCTAAGACTCTTACAACCAGGACTCCTACAACCAGGGGTGTTAGAACCAGGACTCTTACAAGAAGGACTCTTACAACCAGGACTCTTACAACAAGGGGTCTTACAACCAGGACTCTTACAACCACGACTCTTACAACCAGGGGTCTTGCAAAAAGGACTCTTGCAACCAGGACTCTTACAACCAGGGGTCTTAGAACCAGGACTCTTTCAACAAGGACTCTTAGAACCAGGACTCTGACAACCAGAGGTCTTACAACCAGGACTCTTAGAACCAGGGGTCTTACAAGCAGGACTCTTACAACCAGGGGCCTTACAATCAGCAGTGTTACAACTAGGACTCTTACCACCAGGGGTCTTACAACCAGGACTCTTACAACCAGGGTCTTAGAACAAGGACTCTTACAACCAGGGGTCTTAGAACCAGGCCCCTTAAAACCAGGGGTCTTATAACCAGGAGTCTTTCAACTAGCGGTCTTATAACCAGCACTCTTACCACGAGGGGTCTTACAACCAGGACTCTCACAACCAGGGATCTTACAACCAGGACTCTTACAACCTGATTCTGAATGGCATTTTTCTACTTGCTCTTATTATTAGGATAAATACTTTGAGGGAAAACTACAGCTGTAAGTATATAAGCTTAAAAACTACCTAAAAAGACTCTAAAAAACAAGCTTAACCTAATAAGCTAAAACTTTAATAATTATTATCTTGAAGGTTTTTTATGTGATAATTTTTGAAATAAACGTAAAGTAGAAACGAGAAAATTTGACTGGTATTCCTTTAGAATAACAGGTACCACTGATGTTAAAAAGGAATTAACTGGATTTGTATCGAAATCCGTCGGAAGAAATCCAGCTACGAAAGTCAAAATTGCAACTGAAATTTTCCGACCCAACCCGCGCTGAAGCTGTTGTTTTTCGACCGTTCTCTGAACTGCTGTTATGAATGAACATGAACAAAGTAATATACACAGAATTCATTTTTTGAAAATTTATTTGAAAATTCAAATGTTTCTGTACTCAAATGAAATTCACTTATTCTAGCGTAATGTGCCCGTATAAACTCAACTAAAATTTTATTCGATGCGATGAAATCTACACAACAAAGCTATCTCGAATTTGAGCATGTTTTTACTTAAAAAATTTACTTGAATTTAATATAAGCTTGACCAAAAAGCGGTGAGGGTAAAAGACGGAATGAGTTTGCAGAATGGCATGCTTGCGGTATGGTATAATTATGCTGAACGTAAAATATGGAAAATGGCGCAAAGAAATAAATAAGTATTAAACTGAAAAGCATGCGCGCGTCTTTGCCGTGCCTTTTTTTGGTGCCAACTTGAGTGAGCAACTGCTTTGCTGGTCCATTTATTACTGGTGGCTCAAACCAACAAGGCAGAACAGAAAGTAGCGATAAGCTTTACTGGATTCGTGTCTATGTAGTACTTATTTAATACTTAAAAAATTATTTATTTTTGGTGTTTTCGACAATACTTTCTTTCTTTCTGCCCACCATTATAATATAGTCAAATGTCAAAACGCTAGAGGGAAAAGAACGCTTTTTGAACGTGAATTCAGGCTAGCTACAATTCCAAGGATCAGATCATATTTGAGTTAGACTAAATGAACAGCCCAGTTCAAACATTTTCAAATCTGAAATCCAGAAATCTAGTGAAGCGAACGGCGTTCTCTGTCTCCCTTGGCTTTTCCGCATTTTTATGGTGGTCTTCGCACTATCCTTGTTTGAGTGAGTGTGTGCGTTTGATCATGAAAAATGCTAAAACAGTAGGGAGGGGGAAAAAAGAAAAAGGATTCGAATTTGCCTTTCTCCGCCACCTGTTAGCGTCACGTGCCAGAAGTAACCATGCAGCCAAGGAAACAAAAAACAAGATCCGTTTCATCTCTGAATATTATGTCACGATCATATCACGTAACCCAACGTCCGAAAAGAAACACTTCTCAAGCGGTTTCAAATTCAAATATAGGTAAAAGGAAAGTGCTAAGTTAATCGTGCAATCGTCTTGTTTTGCGGGAAAAATTAAAGTAGAGCGTGACCTTCCAAAACATCTTGTGTTCAATGGCCGACTTTTTTCATGTAGTACTTGTCGCTGGTGCCATGTAGCCCGACTAATAAAGGCAAGAAGAATCTTTGTGGCTGTGCGGAAAAGGCTAATTTGCAATGAGCCTTCATGACATTTTTATCGGTGTCATCCTATGTCGAGCTCGCAACATTAAAACAGCAGCTCTGTTTGCAAATTGATTGGCGCCAAAAAAGGGGGAAATTTTCAGTTTAATTTATTTCTTTGGGTTATTCTGTGCATATGACATTCCGCATAATTATGTCATTCCTCGAGCCATGCCACCATCAGATGAAACATTGTTCCACTATCAGATATTCTACTGTTCCACCGCCTGAATACCACTGTTAATCCATTCGATGCTCTACTGTTCCACCATCAGATGTTCCAGTGTTCCACCATATCTGTTCCATTGTTCCACCATCGGACGTTCCACTGTTCCACCATCTCTCTTCCACTGTTGCACAATCAGATGATCTAACGTTCCGCCATCTCTGTTCCACTCTTCCACCATCGGATGTTCCACTGTTCCACCATTAGATGTTCTACTGTTCCACCATCGGATGTTCAACTGTTTCACCATAAGATGTTCGACTGTTCTACAGTCTGATCCACTGTTCCACCATCAGATGTTTGACTGTTCCACAATCAGATGTTTTACTGTCCCACCATCTCTGTTCCAGTGTTCCACTGTTCTAGTGTTGAACCATCTCTGTTCCACTGTTCCACCATAAGATGATCTACTGTTCCGCCATCTCTGTTGCACTCCTCCACCATCAGGTGTTCTACTTTTCCACCATCCCTGTTCCACCGTTCCAGCGCTAGATGTTCTTCTGTTCCACTATCTCTTTTCACCGTTCCACCATCAAATGTTCTACTGTTCCACCACTAAATGTTCCACGGTTCCACCACCTATATTCCACTGTTTGCCATGAGATGTTCTACTGTTCCAGCATCTTTGTTCCACTGTTCCTCCATCTCTCACCAGGTGTTCTACCTTTCCATCATTAGATGTTCGACTGTTCCACCGTTGATATTCTACTGTTCTACCATCAGATGTCTTAGTGTTCCACCTTCAGATACTTCAATGTTTCAAAACCTCTGTTCCACTGTTCTCCTGTTCCACCATCAGATGTTCTACTCTTCCACCACATCTGTTCCACCGTCCCATAATTAGATATTGTACTTTCAACCATCAGATGCTGTACTGTTCCACCATCAGATGTTTGACTGTTGCACCATCTCTGTTCTACTTTTCCATCATGATTGTTTCGCTGTTCCATCTTCAGATGTTCCACTGTTCTATTATGAGATGTTCTACTGTTGCACCATCAGATGTTCCACTGTTCCACCATCAGATATTCTTCTGCGGCACCATCTCTGTTGTACGGTTCCATAATCTCTGTCCCACTGTTGCATTATCAGATGTTCTATTGTTCCACCTTCTGCTTTCCACTGTTCTACCATCAGTTGGTCCACTGTTCCACCATTTCTTTCCACTAGTCCACCATGATTGTTTCACTGTTCCACAACCAGATGTTCCACTGTTCCTTCGATATTCCGGATATTTCTTCGGAAAGCAACCGAGAGTTCTTTTTGATGAAAATTTATTTTTTTGCTAGTTGTGCACTGCATTTGATACTTTAAAACAATGCCAGTGAATAATTAGGACGCTGAGTTGTAAACGCAAAATCTGGGGGAGAAATTGGTTATATTCGAGGCGCTATTTGAAAGCGTTCCCTATTTTCGATGTTTTTGAAACTTGCACGGTATATTAATTGACGATTGATCCAAGGATTCTCTAGTACAGGGAAACAAAAAGATAAATAAAAAACGTAATGGCGCCATTACGTTGCCATGGCGAATGCGATTGTAATTAAACCCAGATCATAAAAAATTTTCATCTTATATAATACAGTTGTTTTAACCTTTTTACGACGTAGTCAATGCTCAAACTTGGGAGGTAGCCCCTAAAAACTCCATTCGATCCACGTAAAATTAAGTTGTTGTTGCCCTTTTTTACCATATTTTTAGGTATTTCGTCGGTTGTAACGTTCATTTAAATGGAAGCAAGAGAGAATTAGCTCATTCTCTCTTAACAGAAGATGTACTCGGCGGTGGTGCCCCAATACTGGACTTATTGAGGCTCTTAAGATGTTCCTTTTTAAAAAAAGCAATATAACTCAAAATGTTTCCTAAAAACCCCAGATATTTCCCATACATAAAATCATATGAAAAGAAAAAAAGAGAGTTGTTTTACACTTCAATTGCATTCCATCATACGTGGAAATATTCCATAGGAACGGACGGTCATCTTGGTTTAAGATGTAAGTAGATAACAATTGGGGGAGACGGGAGTGATATACTTTTTGACACCAAAATTATTACCACGGTTACGATAAGAGATTAAGACAAGACATTACGCGTGATTCATACCTTGTGTACACCGATAAAATCACCAGTGCGTCATTAAACTAAAGGACAACTACTATATGGAAATTGCTGAAAAAGGAAGAAATATACACTTAAATACCTTTTTCAGATACCGTTTATACCTTTAAAATGGCTATTTAGTTGCGATAAAAAAATAGTTTCTCAACGTTAAAGAATCATGATACCGTCTCAGTTGTCAAGAGCATAAGTATTTTATTTTATAAATAAGCTCACGATTGTTTTACGTCATCATGATTATTACCAATTCATTAACGCTTAAATCATTCAAATGGCTGATCATGACTATCAAACGTTTCTGCTTTGTCACAGGCCTCGTCTGGTAGTTACCCAGGCTTGTACAATCACTGGCGACCACAAGATTGCGTCTCCTGTTGTTTGCATTAATAAAGTGATAATCCGTGCGATAAGTCATTTGAAGTTTAACACACCTCAGGCATGGGAAGGATTGCTACTTTTGATGCTCTCCAAAAGAAGACGGTATTAACATTGACAAAACGTACGTTTTTGTTGGGAGAGAACTTAAAACAGAACAAGCTTTTGAACAGAGTTGTTAGGGCGTGCTGCAGTACATAAAAAGAAAATGTTGCGCTCAGCAAAGAGTAAGCAACTTCCTCATTCGTTTACAAGATATACAAATTGGACGGAGAAGAGTATCGACAGGAAAAGCACCCCATTGTTGCAAGTTCCGTCACGAAAACTCTCAGATCGGCGACTAAGATTTGACACACTTAATTATTCTGCTGCCGCTAATAACGAACGACAAATCAGCTCTAGATTTCCAAAATTGGCTTCCTTGAGGGACGATAAAAAGAAAAACAGACCTAGAGTTGTAAATTTGGATACTACATTTGAAAGAAAGTACAGTTCATGGAGTGATCCCTCTGTGAGGTACATTTCTGAAAGAGATCCAAGGAAAATCATCCGATACGGAGATGTCAGTTTGAATAGTTCATGCAAAAGAAAGTATAGATTATTGAGTGATCCATCCACAGGGGAAAGAGACCTCTCTGTTTCACGAAGGACATCTTACAGGGATCTAAACATTAACTGTGCACTGGATTCTAGCGTACGTTTCAAGAAAGACATGAACAGTTCAGGAGTACATGAATGTGGAAGAAGGTCGTTCTGTGATACCGTATCCAGCCATCCGTGTTCAGTTTTCACAAGGAGTTCTATGTCCACGCCAGTTTATACAGACAAGGCTGAGGAGCACTTCGTATCAAAATGCAAGAATGTCTTGCACTGGATTCATAGTATTGAAAGGACAGCTTCTCATGAAGATACATAGTTCTAACTGCAATTTTAGATCTTTAAAGTACAGAATACTGGGTTACTAGAATTGTTGCACCTTCTTATTCTCTAGCAAAATGGTTACTTATGCATTCACCTAAAAATGATAGCGGCTTATAGCCTAGTACATGGAAATATTTGTCTCGATCATCGATGGGGTCAAGTCCGTATTCTATTCGCAGAATCTCTTTAACTCCTACTCATTAAGTTAATCGATCAAACAGCTTTGTTTGTAGTTGGCCGTTAAGTGGCAGGCTAGGTAAGCATAATAAAATAAAAAACAGTAAAAAATGGCGTCTGGCAAAATGCTATTCATGGCTACAGAAGTAAAACTTAAGTTGGGAACAATTTTACTACCTTTACTCTGCTAACAACGGGAGTTGTTTTTTTGTTTATTAAGGCAGTGTCTGAAGAAGCATGATCAAGATGCGAAAAGTCAAGCACTGAAGATCTGATGACGTAATATGTTAGTTTTCTCCTTGAAAGTTCACATTTTTGAAATACCAACTGAATTATTTTTAATTAAGGTGATTGAGTAAACGTCATTATACTGACGTCAAAGGGGGTTGGAAATGAAACAAACGACAATTTTTTGTCAGTCATTCTGAACCGGACAATACAAGTTTGACTTGGGAGTTTCTTTCATTCTGAAATTGTTCTTTGATAGAAGGAATACCTATCATAATTCCTGGTGATTATCCGCTGCTTGTAAGCGTACTGTCACAGGAAAAAGGGAAAGGTAAAACTTTTGTTCATTGTGGAGGGGCAACTAGCTTTTCCGGCTAGCTTTCAGGCACTCCATTTATTACAGAATAATCCAAAGGAAATAATCCAACAAAATATAGCATTATTAAAAGCTTCAGTTGGCAGTAGGCGATCAATGGGTTATTCTCAAAATATCGTACAGAATTTCAACTCGACCGAGAGTCTAGAATGGTTGGAACAGGATATGAACTCGGGACCGCCGGATTGCTAGTCCGACACGCTGACCACTCAGGCATGCTACCTCCTAATTAAAGAAAACAGGCTTGGGTCAGGACATCTCAAATAACTTTGTATGTGATCGTTCAGATCATTCACTGTAAACTGGAGAAATTCATGATCATGCTGATGTGTATTTGTTAGATTTTGATTTTAATTTTCTTGCTCTAAATCTCAATAAAAAGGTAATGGAATTTGAGATTCAGTAACCCGAGTAACGTACTGTTTAACTCAAACAGTATTCCCACAAACAATTGCTGAAGAGCCCATTAAGAACCGTAGTTGAATTAATTCGACTTAAGTATTGAAAACTCACAACGGATGTTGTGCAAATTGTTTCGCATGAAAAGTGGTCAGTCATGGTCTTTTTTTAGCAAAAATCTTAATGAAAAGCATTTTGATAACACGTTAGTATTTCTGGTCTATTTGACCATTTGACTTCATTGCCGTGGTTCAGTTGTTTAAGAAAGGGCGTCGGTTTCCAGGGTTAATATACCCTCAAATACAATATATTTACGAGGATTGAGTCTAATATAAACTATACGTAGAGCTGTTATGAGTGAGGTGATAAGGTCCTGCCATAGATTTTTCTGAATGCTAAATCATGTTCTCAATTAATGTTACTAAGCTCTGAACCGAAATAACTCTTGACATGCGCACAACTAGCCTACGCGACCGAGTTCTTGACATGTTAAGAAGTTTTCTGAGTGGAACTTATAAACCTGTTTCGCTCTGAGTCTGGAAACTCTTAAACATAAAAAGTTAAAAGTTTATTTAAATGCATTGAGTTGTTTACAAGAATATATAACCCTTCGGGGCATGACGCCTTCGCTTGACGTCATTGACAATTATTACGATTGATAGCAATCACTCTTTTATTGACAAATGATTCATTAAGGACTGAAACTGTTATCACCTTTATTTTATTACACTTTCTCTTTGGGTCTTAATGTTCTACAGGGGAGTCGAATCCAATCCTCTCATGGACTTATGAGGCATTTTTTCCCGATTATACCTTACTGACGGAAAGGAAAACTCTGCTACCTCAATCAAGTCCTCTTATTGGCTGGAGTGTGCAGTGTGGCGTTTGTAGTTGCGTAACCTTGTGGCCGGTAATCCTGACTGTATGGAGTAATTTGATATCCACCACCAAGAGTATAGAGAACTCAAGTAGCCTTTTTTCAAGATCTGAATATCATGAACCTAAATAAAACGCCACTTCTTCAATTTCGGAGGAAAAGTAATACATCTTACTCGGAGAGTCGTGCCAACATGAAGTCTCCGTCGTTGAACTTTCCTTCTGCGCTCAGAAAGATTTCAGATACAAGACTTAACGGAATTCATTATTCTCATACTAGTAAGGACGATTTCCAAAGCGGCTTATTATTTCCAAAGTTAGTTTTCTCGAAAGGTACGAAAAACGTCAATAGAGTTGTGAATTTGAATACTGATTGCGAAAGAAAGTACAGGTCGTGGAGTGATCCATCTGGAGAGCATACTGGGGAAAAAGATGAACGCGGCAATCCAGTACAGTCAGTACAAATTTGTAATGATAGATATACGAACGGCAACCATCTTTTTATACAAGGCTTAAGAAGAGACGTGAATGTAACAAGAAACAGCTTTGAGACAAAATCGTTTTGTGATACTGTGTCGAGCTATCCGTGCTCGGTTTCCACACGGAGTTCGATGAACTTGCCAGTTACGCAGCACGATGGAGAGGTGTGTTTCATCTCGAAGCGCAAGACTGTCTTGAATTGGATTTGTAGTATATATTGAAAGAATATGTTGCCAATTAACTTACAAATGTTAGACTGATTGCAGAAGCTATTTACACCATATTACAATAACGTTGTCCTAGTAAAATGAAAAAAAAAAAAAGTAATAAAAAAAAAATTAAAAAAAACCTAAATAGGAATAAATTAGGCACGCAGACTATATGATTCTCAAAATGTCTTTGAGGTCGACAAATTGGCCTCCTCTAACTCTAATGATGTCACTGATGGAAGTGTAATCCATAATACTGTTCTGCAAAAGAGTGTTCAGGTCACAATATCAAAACGTAGATGTAATTTTATAGCCAATAAATTCCTATTTGGAATTTTCGCTTTTTGTTTTTGGTTTCTTGTATGACACCCTTAGTGGAATTAGGTGTATATCCCTTATCAATTGAATATCCAAGAACTGATTTGAAACCATGAAACGGACGACGATGATTGCTATTTGTGTAAACAGTATGTACCACATTGTTGAAGATTTAGTTCATACATTTATAACTTCATTTAAAACGTAACATTATTTCTTACAGGTATTGTTAGTTTTTTCATTGTTCTAATTAAAGTATTCTCAAAACCGGTAGAATAATCATATTGAAAAAAGAGACAAAATTGATTGTCCCCTGAATGGAGGTTTCCCTTGAATAGAGGTGTCTTAAAGGGAGCCGGTTCAACTGTAGTTTTTCCGAAAGTTTTGCAAGGAAGCTATCAGTTTTCAGAACAAGGACTGGTCATTTAGGAGATAAGGAACGTTGCTACCTCTCTTTGGATAATTTTCTTAAAATATGCCATCAAGTTTGTCTTTTGAAAGTTACCGAGACTTTCAAGAAACGGAACCCTGGTCGCTTACAAGAGCGGGGTCGCTGGGTCGCTGGGAACGCGTCGATTGCGCAGTAAAGTGGCTTCTTCTGTATCACTGAACACCCCCCGCCCCACCCCTACGGTTGACCATGGTTGAATAACTAGAGCAAATAAGCATTATAACTGCAGTGATTACATGCGGTCAAGTCTATTTTATTTGCATTTAATTGCACTTCACTACATTAAGTAACTTCATTTATTAGCTTTTGATTGAGTTAATTATTTACTGTGGACAAAGTAAAGGAAAACGTATCACCCGAAACCACTGAAAGATTCGATCAAGAAATTAGGTATTGGGTATTAGGTATCAAGTTATTTAACCGTTCACTCTTCCAAACGCACCCTAATTAAGCTCAATTTTCAAAACACCATTAGGTATGACTGGTGTCACGTCTGTAATTTTCTTTGACTTGGATGAACTTTGGACCAACATAAATGACCAAAACATGAATTGTTAATTATAGCTACAAAAAAAATTGGTTTTAACCTTTTCAACTCATTATACACTCTTTTCTTTTCACAAGACATCGTTTTTCCGGCCAAGGCTGAATATTCTTACTTTTCTGCCAATTTTAGGCTGAAAATATTCTTGTCAGGTATTAATTAAGTTCAAATTGTAGCCTCTGACGTTTCCGTTTTAGAATGTATTGGGGCATAAGTTGCAGTTAATGGCAATGACATATTGTTTTCTTTTTGGTGGCTAGTTTTGTCGTAAAGAGAAAGAAATAATTTCACGGTTAAGTTACAAACATATAATTGTATTGTATTAACAGATTTCCGACGCACAAAATTGTATCCTTTTCACCCTTGGGTTTATTCTTATCATAATCTTGAGATTTTGCAAATTTCAGCCTCCATATTATTATAGAAAAAAAAAAAGACAGTAAAGCTTCTAAGCTGCTACCATAGGACCTCTCAGAAGGCCCTGCGTTAGTTTGTTGCCACAGACCCGCCAAACAGACTCCAGTGGCGTTGACTTTCCGAAAGTGAAATCGTTAAACATGGTTCTCTAACACGTGCGTTGTTTATCCAACTATAACACATACACGAGAGAGTGAACGTGACTTTAAACTATTGACATTAATAATCTGTTAAGTGAAGGGCAAATATTACAAGTGGATTCTCAGAATGTACCTGATAATTTTTTTAAACCGATCTTACAAACCCCTTTTTCACAAACAGTTATTTACAAGGACAGTTATAAATAATGCTCATGCTCACAACGTTCTGAGTTAATTGGTTAATATGTGACGTTTATTTGAGCTATTTTGAAAGCTCATTGAGTATGTACGTCAGTAGTCTGAGCGTATGTCTCTTTGGGTTAGGGTGCATTTAGATGCATGTGGGGATAATTATATATAGGTACATTGGCGTATGTAGGTTTTTAGTGTAATTATAGAGATTCTGATTGGCCGAGGATAGCGTCATATGTCTAGACCTACATTATGCTTTTGTTTCCCCGCAAAAATGCTCCACCTTGATGCTCCATTTTCCCCACCAAAATGCTCGATAGTCCCCAAAAAAGTCACTAAAATGCTCAATAATGCTCGTCATGGACAGGCATTCTAAATATTTTAAGGGGGTTTACAGGGGCGGATCTAGGGGGAGGGTGCAGGGGGCGCGCACCCCCCCCCCTCCCCGAGATGACCCGCGGGTTTATAATACAAATGGTATTCTGCAAAAAAAAAAAAAAAAAAAAAAAAAAAAAAACTTTGTGGTTTATTGGTGTTGAAGTAGAACAAGAGACGAGTGCACCCCCTCCTAAAAAAAATCCTGGATCCGCCCCTGGTTTAAGATTAACAAAAATGTGTAAGTGGTATGACAACAATGTATGAAAACAAATAGCTTCAGTATAGCAAAAATGATCATCTACATAGCTGTATTAAGGTGAAATTTGAATATAGATTTTTAAATATTTTTTAAATTCATATCTCTTCAAATATGATTCAATTTTTAAGAAATAGAACGTTAACAGCGGTGATAAACATATTCAACTTACTCACTTTTATAAACTTGACCTTTCGTATGCTACTTAACATACATTTTCAAAAGCACCGTTACAATTTTGAAAACTATACTTATATAATAGTGTTTAATAGTTTAATAATGTTTCAAGTTTTATTTTCTGTGAAAAATGCCACTAAAATGCTCGATAAATGATTGATGCTATTGCCTCACTAAAATGCTCAACAAAATGCTTTAATAACATAATGCACAAAGACCTACACATGGCACTATATTCACCCCGCCGCGCGTAGACTGTTCACGATTCCCTATTCTCCTTAAGAATGTCGGGATCGAGCACCTACCCTTACGGGCGACCATCTTGGTTACAAATGTACCGAGTGCAGCTTGGGGATGAGTATTAAATGAACAGTATGAATGCTAGGTCTAAATCCTCTCCTTGGGTTTGCAGCCTCTGTTGCGAGCCATTGATCACTCGGCATGAATTCAGTTTTAGCAACAATTAGGCTAGGTTTGCTATCCCTTAGTCAGGTGTTAACGGTGGCTAGCTCAGTGTTGATCATTGTTTCAAGATTATAGTTCGTCGAGGCTGCAATGCTGAAACTGATATCATCTGCTTACATTCGAGGGGCAGCATAATTATAAGAGTTTAGCAATTCATTAATGTATAAATGATCGTTTGTCACAAAAACATAGTTTAGTGGCCTTTGGTTCCCGCGGGTCTCCTGAAGCTCAGTAGTAGAGCCACAGAATCTGGAGTAGTAATCAAAAGGTCATAGGTTCGACTTCAATCTGTTGGGAGTACCCGGCTTTTTTCGTCCGAGCCGCTTGTTTCACTGTCCAAAAAAAGAAGTTTCATTTCTAAATAGACGAAAACGAGATGGTCCAAGTAGAGAACCTTGAGCAACACCGTATGTAATTTGACTAGCAGGGGATAGACGGCTATTGACACTACATTGCTGGAAAATAGGTGATAGCACATGAACAAACTGACAGAATTTGGGTTAAGGCAATATTTGATCAATTTTCGGATAATGATTTTGTGGTCAATGATAGTGTCAGGGGCTTCTTTTAAATCGATAAAAAACTGCCCCACTAAGGAGACCTTTGTCACTACCAACACACCAATTGTTTGTGACTTCAAGCAGTGCAGTTAGGGTACTGTATGGCAGTTTGATTTAAGATTGTTTGTATGAAGTATAAATGTTGGTATTAACTTGGTAATGAAAAATGATTGTAATTTCCTAGGAGAGACATTTTCGTACTTTCTTTCACGCACAAAACATTTTTGCAAACGACTAGACTAAACGAGAAATGTATCAAGTGGCGAAGGAAATGATTCGCTGACAAGACCAATATACAGTATAAATTGTTGTATGTCTCCTTACTATAATTAATTTCTTTTCTGGTACTAAAATTTTGAGCGTACTCTTGACAACTTGCATGGAAATGTTGAGTTTAGGAAACGCCAAAACACTGACCACTATAAGATTAAGAAGGGTTTTCTGAGACAGGTACAGTTAGTCAAGAAACTTCAGTGTTAAATACACGTTGCTTACTTCTTTTCCTGGCGGTAAGTGGTTTTAGCAGTACTGCAAACTTACTTGCAGGAATCCTATGGCAGGTGGGTTACGTGGATACATTGAAGACAGGGAAAAATTAAAGTTTGGTGAATTTAAGTATTTATATCCTTTGCTCATAAATTACTCAAGGGTTTTCATACTATAGACCTGCGTTATAAATCCGGTCCCGGTAAAGTCTGAAGCCAGTTTTCAATAGCATCAAATTTTGCTCTATTTTGCAACTTCTCGTCACTTGTCCTTTTGTGCACATCAGAGTTTGTAAATCCACTACAAGCGAATGACAAAAAAGAATCGCAATATGACCTTTCATCATCTTCTTTCCTACCTTGCACTGAATACGTTGGACTCTCCCTACTCACATCAATTTGAGGCAACGGTGAAAGTTCAGAAGTGTATTGCGTTTTGTCCAGTGTATCACTCGGCCCAAATTTTCTGCGAAACTTCTTGTCCATGCTGTATACCTTTATCTGTTTTGTTAAGATCTCAGCACTCCCCTGCCTACCTGCTAAAGTTAAATTTCTTTTTCTGAAGGCATCATATTGTCCGTGATAAGTGTGGCTGGTAAAAGCATTGGCTTCCGGATAACTGAAAGCCCTCGTGCGAGTATTGCCCATCAACATGGACGAAGAAGATCTCGTGACTCCGCAAAGATGCCTTGAATATTCCATGGAACGCTTTCTGTTTGGTGTCCAATTACTTCTCGCTAATAAGCCATTATCTTTCACGCTTTCTTCCATCTGCCCTAAGTTACTGTATGGAATAGGTTAGCTTCGCAACGTCAACCTTAGCAAGAGGAGTCGTTGCGGGTTGAAGCATGTGCTCGTTGAAGCCGTCTAAAATTGAACAATTTGCTCATTCCAGTTGAATGCGGACAACGCGAACAGCCTTAGGCTACGTTTGTAAGAGTCGTTGTGTATGTAATAACCACGCCTAAAAGAATTGCATAATCACCGAACTGCGATCTTTTCGTCAACAGTCTCGGGAGCAGTTGCCAAACGGGTGAATATCTTGCATGTACGTATCGACAGACACAAAGTCTTGCCTTCGATTTATAAACATGTATATTGCATACCTCAACGGACTCTTGGCTTCTCCTTGCCGTTAATAATTTCGAGTGCCTCTTATGTGTCGGCGAGTTGAGTACAAGCTGTTCACTATATCGGTCCGGCAGAAACTCACGAATCAATATGCCATACATCATCGATACATCAATGAATCAGTTAAATGATCTTACTACTCACAGGAGTTAAAATTTTTATATTAAAGAAATTTTATTGACAATGAGCTCAATAAACACCCGTTGTCTCGAGGATCTAAATTTTTTTAAAATCAATTGCGTGTCGAGCTGCGCGCCAAAGTATTTAAGTGTTCTTACAAAGCAGGAACGACAATATTCTTTTTATTTTTTCACTGAGGAAGAGAATTAATTAAAGTCCATTTTATAATTTTTTCAAAGCTTATCATATGGTGATAGATTGTATTGGATATTGAAGAACATTACAGTGGAAAACCGTCGATGCAAACATAAAATTCTGGTCTTAACAACAAAGTGATAGTATCATCAACGTTTTAAGAAAATAAAATGTCCACCAGAGTCTCTCGTAAACATTTAGCCGAAAATAATTTGTAATCACGAGATGCTCGTAACGAGGTCGTTGTTAGAGAGTTTCCGCTGTGTAAACGTTTTTTAACCTACTTCTCTAATATAAGCAGGCTAATTGGGAGTGACCAGGGTGCAACATAAAGTTAAGTAGGGCATTATGTTTTATGCCGTCAATAAACACTTTTCTTGTTAAAGTAATTTGAATATTTCAAAGCAAACATTCACATCCACGCACCGCTGCATCGTCTTGTCAAGTTTGAAAAATAAAAGGAAAACAAATATATCAGACTTTGTATTATTCTGAGAATATTAGCCTGTGCGAGACACTCTATCAAATTAAAAGGTAAAGGTAAAGAGTCGTTATTTTACGTCTGTAGCTCGAAATAGTCACGTACATTATCATTCGATGCAAATTTTCATTGGCCTAGAACCCACCACGTGACCTGCAAATAACTGCCTACAAATAATGGCCTGCTCATGCGCAATGTCGTCCAACTGTGTTTGGCTGCAAATAATATTCTACTCACGCGTAAATGAACCACACTATTCTCTTTCTTGCGACTGCATCTTTCTTGAACATGGCAAATAGCTACGTTTTCCGAAGAGATTCATTAAAAAACAAACTCGGCGATCGAGTAATGAAACAATTATTCAGACTCGGTTATCGAAAGCTATCGTAGTTCGGCTTCGGCAGCTAATTGATCTGCTCGCCTATGACAAATCACGATATCTTGCTCAACCTCTTCCAATAATTGTTAATTATTTGCAATTAAAAAAATAAATTGATTAACACTATTTACAATTAAAAAATAAGAGTGATGTATAAAAGTAGAAGTATGACTAACAGATTTGAAGTTCCAGTAAAATTAACTAATCACTCTGTACTCTATTACATAAAAATTTCCTCTAAAGTCTTAAAAGGTTTTGTAATCTTTACAGTTTCTAATAAATTTCTTGGAACCCCTAATCTAATGGAATTGTTTGAGCGCAGTTCCTTACGACATTCCTGCTTATTATTTTTAGACCATGATCTGACCAAGTCTCAGTGCTATGCAAAACTTTGAAGCATGATTTCAGGAGGTTGAAATCTCTTCTCTCATTAATTGGAAGCATCCGAATTTAAGTACATACCAAAAGTTCTTAACATAGTGAATACGCTGTGAATCTGGAATCTAGTGGACGCTAAATCCGAATATTTTTTTTATCCAGTGACGTTACAGTGAATACACTATTCAAGATGGCAACCTCGGTCCCAGGTTTTCTCAAGGTAGAGCAAGATGTACATTTAGCGCGTTTTACGACTCATGCTCTGTTGCCAATAATCCCAGAGGAGTCCTAGCTGAACAACGTCTGCGCATGTGCAGAGGCGGGAGATGTCTGGGATCTAAACTAGTATCGTTTGCAAAAGGATTTTCTAAACATCCTTGCATTTTGGCGATTTTTAAGTTAGATTCTGAATATTTAAGATTTCCATTTAAAGTAAAGGTAGATTTTTTCATACTTTATTCAATTCTCGTTTCTGCCTTTGTAATTTTTCTTCTACTTTTTTCTATGAGCAAAAGAAGTCGCACGAACGAAGCGTCCCTGCTATAGTAATATCGTTTGCAAAAGAATTTTCAAAACATCCTCACATTTTCCCGATTTTTAAAATGGTTTCCGAATATTCAAGACTCCCATTTAAATTAAAAGTCGATTATCCCCTCATACTTTATTGAATTCTCGTTTCTACCTCCGTAATTTTTCTTCCGTTTTTTACCATGAACAAAAGATGCACGGACGAAGCCGAGGGCAGTTCTTTCATTCGAATGTGTACATGTTCAAGGGTAAACAGAAATGAAAGACAGACTATCAACATGTTATGACTTCTAAGAAATCGTCCGGACATCTCTAAGCGGTGTCAGCATTAAAGGTACATTTTGATATTTATCTATATTTTTCATTGAATGATCGCCTTTTAGTTATTTCTCTTGTTATGTCTCGCTAGGTTTCACCACAAGAACTGTAAGAACACAAAACAATCACAAAGGTTTCGAATTCTCTTCTTTCTTCCAACGAGTGCCAGGAGCACGGGCTATGCTTGGTAAACAAGTGATGTCACGGACATGCGTAGTACGTTATTCAGCCCTGTCGATACGTGTCGGATACGTATCGACGGGCAAATCCGATTTGATACGTTTGGATACGTGTGATACGGATACGTGTGGAGTGGAAATTTTTGAATCCGGAAAGAAAAAGTGGCGGGTTAAAAAATATCTGAATACGTGTTGACGGAGCCTAAATGGACAACCCTGGGTAAGTCACTCCCTTCCGGCGACTACACCCACGCAAACCAGCGAGCCGTAATAACGTCGTTTTTACCTTCTCACATGCTGCGGTGTACTCGTTAGGAGACGCGAATGTTCTTGTGCGACAGACTTGGTGTGCAGATACCTTCAGTGGTGTAGGTACTAAAGATACCTGAAACCCCTTTATCAAATTAAAGAATATTGAGCTGGCTATGAACCAACAATTCAAAAAAAAATTGCACTTTCATTGTTTGAATGATTGTTTAATGCGAGCCTCCCAACCAGTTCTCGACTATCCTATCATGGACCATACGAAAAATAGATCCAACAATTGTCTTATTATTCATTCAAAATACTTCTAAGCTTACTGAAAACAGTGTTACCTCTGTGTAAAGATCCCCTGTTCAGAACAATTGCCTGATTCACGGCATTTTCAGGATATGAAGGGATATTTATTATGGCAAACAGTTAAAGAAAGTTTTATCATGTAGCTGTTGTTGTAGTGGTATTTTTTTTGTCTATTCTTGCTATATATATATGAGGCAGGAAATCGGCTATTTAGTCTTCGCGTAACATGTGTAATGTTCCGCCGTTTTTTCGGAGTCTGCTGCATTGCTAATTACAGCTGAGCACATCACTGCATCTTTGCATGGCGTTTGTGCGTCCTTGTTTCTGTCGTATTGATATCAGCGAACATTTTCCACATCTGGTGAGGCGGTTAATGAAACATGGAGAAAAGATTTTTTTTTATCAACAATGACGTTGTATTTTCTTTTATTAAATTTTCAGGGAAGGTTTCCGTTTTTTTTTTATTTTGAACGATATTTGTTTTAAATCTGTCAATTCATTCAGTTGGTACCGATGAAATAATTTGAATAAATATTGGAAATGTTAAAAAGGGACCACTTTCATTATTTCGTCCATTAATTCAATCTAAGAGACTTTTAATAAGAAGGAGTAATTGAAATAAACCTGATCACAGCAGGAAGTATAGCAATCATCAGTTGAGAACTATGGTAACCTAGGGGCAAACAAAGACTTCTCAGATGCTAAGCTATCGATTGCATTATCGACTGATAATTGCATGTTCAAATTAAATGATAAAGAAAGAATTAAACGGCAAATAGTAATAAAAGCTGTCTTAACTAAGGAAGTAATTCCAAGATATATAGAGTTAAGTTTTATTGTTGGAAGGAATAAGTATAGCCTGAAATTTCAATGCTACAATCAGTTTGTCGAAGCCTTAGCCTCTTTTGTTTCTCGTAGGAGTTGAAAGCTATGTCCCGGCCTTTCCCTAACCAACGATAGATGACCAAAGTATGAATATAAAGCTTCAATAAGGGCCATATTTATGTGGTTTTCAATCTACCCTCGGGCACTGCAGAGAAATTTGGCTACTGACAGGTAAGATAAAAAGCCACCGATTTATTCTTAGACTCCCAAAATTGTAAAAATGTTTGTAAATTTTGTCTTCTCAGCCCTCAACACAAACAAAGTTAAAAAATAGTTGTGTTGCTGTTGTATTCTAAAAATGAATATAATCTTACGGAAGACCATTCTCGGGGTTGAACCCGCCAGAACGGAAAGGCTTAAGCGAGTCTTAGGAGAGGGCGGGCAAGAAATAAACTTTCATTACTGGCGCTGTAGCTGACTATCACTCATCTTGCCAACTTGCTTACAAAGAGATTGTGGAAATGATATCATGGATGAAATTTAATCTACATTGCTTTTTGCTGACCATTATTTGTTTTTTAATTTTCCACTGACTAAGATATATATCTCTTATTGTTAGCCAATGCTGAATACTAAGGGAGTGTCTTTTTTTTTAACGGGAAAACGTATGTTAAGCCAGAGCGTTCCACGTTGACTTTGTTTAGAACCAATTGAGGCATGAAATGGTATCAACGCCCTGCAATGTTAGGTCACAAATATCTAAGGTGTATTCTATAAGAGAATTCATGGATATGAAACTCGGGGTATTAAAAACAATTTCCTCTCTTCATTCGTCGCTGTTTTTTATATATGCATTAAAACTAAACAATATTTTATTCACATACAGTATCTAGAGCTTTTAATAAAAATTAGCTCATAAATGGTAATATTTCGTGTTTGCTACTTGCCGCTAATGCATTAGGAAGTGAAGTGAATTATTCATTCTTAGTAAGTAAAACGTGCCTTGTGTAAACAAATTACGCGATGTAATTCTAAACTCTAAGAATTGGTATTTCAGTGAAACGAAGCGCGCATGTGGCAAGGTAAGCTTTTTTCATTCACGATTTAGAAAATGCTTTAATTGTTTTTTTTTTTCAAATGTAGAATGTTGTGTTAATGTGGCAAGCAGTTCAGCTGCCGTTCTAATTCACTAGAAAAGCGATGCCACATTTTTTTCACTTGTGGCAAGTACACTGAATCACAAGCGATGCGTACGTGTCGTAACGATTTGTTGCCTTTTTATTTAAATATTTTTTGGGTTTTTTCTTCTTCAAGTTCATCCGCCACAAAGTTCTAAACACTCCGCAACAGACCTTAAAAGGAAGTATTGTCTTCAGATAATTTTTTTGTTCATTTATTCTTAAAATCGAGTCAAACAAACGGCGTGCTATACACACCGAGTGGATTACCTATTTATACTTAGGAGGTATTGGTTAAATGAGAGGAACTGCCTTGTTTTCAAAATTATCCTCATAAGCCTTTTCTGTTTGTGAATATGAATAATTCCTATATACAAAACGTCTCGTCTTTTGGCCGGATTCTAATTTTCCGCACAACTACATCTGTTATCTTCAAGCTCATGCTATCAGCTAGCAAGTAAGAAAATTTTCAAATTTGCGTGGCTTAATATTACCTCTTCTATTCTTCTACAAATGTAGGTCAAATTCATAACCTACTTTTGTTTTCCAAGTTCAAAACAGACCTTGCAAAATTGACAAAGCTAAGTTCATTAAGTGGCGTTTATTTCTAGTAATTAGAACGTTTTAAGGCAAGCCAATCGAAATATCCGTCCTCAGTCTTTGAAACCCATGTCTAATGTAAAGTCAATATTGGAACAATGGATTCACCAGTAACTCAATCTTATTCACTTGGTCGTGAATTATGTAAAATAAATGGATGATGTACATCGTTGTCATTTCTCAGTTCTCACGAACTATGCACTTGGGCTTTTTAACGAGAAACGTTGGATTTTGAACCCGAATGTGCGACATAGTCATGATTCAATAAATAAATTGAAAATCGTGTTTCACCGGTGCACCGGCATTGCACCTATGGATATAAGTCTTGTATTATAATATTGACAATTTGTTAAAAGGGAAGTGCCATTTTTAAGTAATCTACTCTTTACACTATTGCATGGTAAGACTTAAGATGCTGTTAAGTGCCTGCTTAAACCACAAGGGTTATGGCCTAAGGAAAATCTCAAGTTGCATTACTTTGCATCTCATTAAAGTCGAAAAGTTGAAACGATTCAAGAAAGTTTCAAGTGACTTGAGAATATCATCTTGCGCAAAGACATCCCTTGTGCGTCCATTAGTAGCCGGAGAGGAAAATTTAAATGAATATTTACATAACTTGAGAAAGGTATCTTGGGAAAGATTTCTTTCTAAACTACAAAAACTTGGCAATTGCGCACTTGCATGGTTCACTGAATAGCCACGTGGCTGACGGATACCAACCAGACCAGTCAAATCTGCTCCTTAAATACGTGTTGCTCCTCAACGTCTTACATGAGACCACTTTTCGTTATTAGTATTTACATGAACGTCTTTAATACCATGTTTCAAGAAACTGTTTGACACAACGCTACGTCGATGACATTTAACTCTTCTTTCGAGATGCGAGATGACTGAAACTATGCAATGAGTACTTTAATAATTTTCTGCTTTTGGTAACAGGGCAAAACCAAACTTATAGTCTTCGGAACCAGATAATTAGTTGCCAACTTCCTGGTTTCAGAATACTCTACTAGGGAAAGATCTTCTCCCTGCATCAAAACCACCCCATCCTGTATGTCAAGCCTCTCGCACTGAGATCAGTCGTGTTCAACATTTTTCAATCGCAACCAGTAACTCAGTGCCTAATATTAAACATGGTTCAAAATTGTTTTCTTCATAACAGCTGCTTACTCGGACTCTTGGCCATCGAAAATAACTGTGTGCAAATAACAGAGTATGGTAAAGCTTTTTGTGAATGAATCTTTTGTACATTTCTGATTTTCATCATTCTATTACTTTTTTCATTTGTTTGAAACTTGTTTAATTAAACATGCTTTATTTGGGGTAAATGGGGCTTTGGTAAAGAAATTACTTTATCCCTACACTGTGATGAACACCTAATATCATATTCTCCATTTACTGTTCATGCTCCTTGAAATCTGAATTTGCGTAAGATCTTTTTATTTTACTTTGTCGTTATTTCAATCCTGTCAGTCCCAATCAGGTGTATGTGAAACTGAATGAGGTAGTCTAAAATCTACATCATTCAAGATGATGAAATGAAAAGTTCCCAAAGGTCTTACACTTAACACAATGAACCAAGTTGACAAGACGTTTTCACAAATGGATCACGTGACGGTAAATGATATCCTATTTTTCTTTGGGTTAAGAGCACACTAACTTAAAACAAATTGACATTCGAATGGTTTCATGTAAACGAAATTCTACACGAAACCAATTGAAATGAGTGTCTAGGTCACATGACCAATTTTTATTTGACAGCGAGTTAAACTTTGATGTCGCCTAAATCGACTATAAATCCAATTACATTTGAAAAGATGTCTTGCATTCCAAAAACAATGCTCGAAACGTTTTCTGTAAAAACAATTTTTCCTAGTGCGCACAAGCTTTAAAGAAAAAAAAAAACGGAGGCATAAATTGTCATGTTACTATGGAAACACTTTCAAGAACAAAGGGGTGTTTACATGACAATGGGGCGAATTTAGCGCAGGCGCGAGTTCACTCCTGTTCCCTCTCGTGGTTCTGTATTTGTTTACATGATACCATCACCTAGGTATTTAGATAAACCCGTCAGCGGAAGATCTTAAAACTGGTCGAGTGAGCCACCACAACTATGTCATGCTGGCGCGAGTCACACCTGCGTGAGCTCATCCCGGTTGTTGTACCGGAGCGAGAATTTTTCTCCGGTAAGAAATTTCGTAACGTTATTATATAATCTCAAAACGACCTCCCGTTTCCGGTGGACTGGAATGGGCAGCACATGCGTAGTTTTCGTCGATTCAGGATGGCGTCATTAGGGCCATTTTTACGAGGAAAAATAAGACGCGTCTTACATAAGACGCGTCTTAAATAAGACGCGAACTTTCCGAATAAACGGCACATTTCGTCTAAAATAAGACGCGGCTTAGCTAAGACGCGTCTTATTAGATACGACATGCTCGTATAAATGGTACAGTTCGCGTCTTATTTAAGACGCGTCTTATGTAAGACGCGTCTTATTTTTCCTCGTATAAATGGCCCTATTATGTTGTTCATGGGACGAGGAAAAACATTCAAACATTCAAACGCGATATGAAATCAGAAAGTCATCCCGGTATGAAACTCGCGCCAATGCGTGTTTTCTCATGTTAACACCCCCTAAAGTTCACTTGACCAGCCTTAAGTGAATTTCATGTCGATCGGCCTTTTTCTTGGAGAGAGACCATCCTCTTAGCTTCTTGGGCAGATTAATGCGAGTGGCCCGCTTCTTAAGTTACCTGAGCATCATTTTGAAATTGTCAAAAACGGACTAATTTTTCCTCCTTCGGACCAGAAAATATCAATAACAATTATTTACGTGTTCCTCTGCGTGTTCAGCTGCTTAGCGTAAAATTATCAAAGCGAGCATACATTCAAATATTTTGACAGCCTATTTGCTATCAGAGACGATTTTTGAAAAGTTTGGTTTTAAAAAATTTTAATCAGGAGCTTGAGCAGTTGGAGTGCCTGAAAAAACCCAAGGCAAAAATTTTCCTGGTCTCTCATCTTTGAACCTTGACATGTATATTCTAGCGCTTTCAGTTTTTAGACGTTTTGTAATAAAGCAGACTAATTACAACTCTGAGGACTAACACCTTAATGCGCGAAGAGCCGCTTTTTATGCAAATATGAAGCAGTTTAGAATAAAACATGGGAATTGCTATTTCTGTCAGTTTACAAACCTATTTCATGCTGAATTTGAATAGATTTGACGAATTATATCGAAAAAGATTAATTTGAAACAACGTAGTTACGCGATCTTGTCATAGTGAAGAGTAGTTGTTATGAAAGGTCATTTAGCACAAACCACAGAATGGTGATTCTGCCTAAACAATCGAAATGTTTATATTAAACTACTCAAACACTTGAGACGCAGAAGTTGTTCATTCGCCAGTTTAATATCGAAGATTAAACTTATTAAGCACAACACGAAACTACAATTGCCCTAGATAACGGAAAAACGTGAGCTGAAACAATTTTTTTAAAAAACGACTAGGAACCCTATAGGTAAGTATGAATGCTTGCTCTTACAGAGGTAACTACAAACCAAACAACGGAGGAATTTTTTTGCCGAACTAAAAAGTAAAATAATTTTGATTACTTCTCTTGCCTCTGCGATGATTAGGACAGTGGTAGAGAAAAATCGATGGCAATCTCAAACGGTGAGTTTAAGGGGAATCTTGAAAAACTCCGCTTAATCATCAGCTTGATATGTGTATATAGATTTTCTGCTTCATATTGGTAATCGATTAAATGAAAATGGTTTATTTAATGGCACACTCTGTGTGCTGTTTAAAATGGGAATGCCAATTTCTAGTTAGCCTTGCTGAAGGCTAAGGCAAATGGTAGCAGGGTATTCCTGTGAAAATAGTTCTTTGTCTCGATCTGTTAATAATTTTTTAAAATACGATAAGAATAAAGAAATTATGGGTCAAGAAACAATCACATGTTGGGTGGTTTAGCCTTTTATCTATGACTTGCGTTACATTTACCTAACACGAAAGGTTCAGCCGTTGAAGCCATACAACACAAAGTATCACATCTTATATGGATGGGCATGTGTTGCCTCTGTCTTTTGATTTGCCATGTGTCCTTTTTAATTTTTCCCCTTTTTTAAAAAAGGGGATTGGGAGAACCGTGTTGTAGTATTGACTTATGATTGAAGCTGTTTCACTCTTTCGTAGGCTGTAGAATGGAGGCATTAAATCACACAGAGAGATCCAACATAACTGATCATGAAGGTCCAGAAAGCGACGAAGATGGCTACAGCAACGAAGAAACGGATAACGTAACAAAGATAGTCTTCGTTACTGCTTACATCATCATCATCATTTTTTCGTTGGTTGGCAATTCGCTTGTCATACACCTCGTGCGCACGCGTGGGCATATTCGCAAAAACCCTTTCAACTGGCTTTTGGCAAACACGGCTGTTGCTGATGCGATAGATGTGATCACAGCTTCCTCTTTCTTATTGCCGCAATTACTAGTTGGTTCTCGATGGATACCAGGAATAGTAGGTACAATTCTCGTCAAGATCATCCCATACCTCTTGCTCGTCTCCATTTGCGTTGCCATCTGGACGCTAACAGTGATTGCCGCTGACCGGTATCTGGCTATTGTAAGCGTCCAACCAAGGACACTGTCATCCCGATCTGTGGTGCGTGTCATAGTCGCCCTTTGGTTGTGTGGTGGGGTGATATTCAGTGGCCAGTTGTACAAGTTTCAAACAGAGGTAACCGAGGACGGAACAACTGAGCGCTATGACGCTTGGCACGTTTCAGAGGAGACATCTGAGACTATCTACAAGGCGGAAATGATTTTGAGATTTCTTTTAACTTATGCAGCCCCCCTGATCATTATGGCAAGCTTTTACTCCTTGATCGGCCTCTTCTTATGGAGACATAAACCACCAGGGCACGTTAACAGACAGGCTTACGCAAAACAGGCAAGAAATCGTCGAGCAGTTATCAAGATGCTGATCACAGCGGTGACGGTGTTCACCATCTGCTGGCTCCCAGTACACGTTGATCACATGTCTGAGTTTTACGACGAGGCGCACAAGGGAGTGCCCATTATTGTGCAGTATTTTTTCTACTGGCTCGCACACGCCAATGCTGCGATTCACCCCTGGCTGTTTATTGCTTTCAGCGAAAACCTAAGGGCGGAAACGAAAGCAATATTTCGATGTGCCTGGTATTGGACGCCATACAGTCAGAATCAACTACCACCAACCACGTCGACGCAAAGCTTGAGGGTCACATCTTTACAGTCAAAACCATCAACATATCTCGCAGC
>NC_133209.1:22163694-22298694 GCF_958299795.1 Porites lutea | reverse complement strand
CCTATTTCTATGTAATTTGGCTGGATAAACACTGAAGCCATGCCACAATGGCATCAAAATTTCCAACTCTGCCTGAAAGTGTGAAGTACTTGCAAAGCTTTGACCACCTGGCATAGTATGAGTTGTTTGAAAAGCATCACTTGACCCACTAGCTATTCTCTGCTTCTGGGTTTCAATAGTATCTCTATAACCAAATAATTTTGAGTGCCTCTTGTTGTGCATGTTGTTCAACTCGACTGATCTCTTCCTAGCACAAAGATGTCTTGAATAATCCAAAGAACATTCCTTCTTATAAAGTTGAATCCACCCTATACCTTTTAGAGAAGCTTTTGAGTTCATCTTAAAATGAATTTCCGTGCTTTAATAGCTAGCGCATGGGAAGAGATTCGTAGTAGTAGGGAACCAGCAATGATATTTTCGGGTACCACTCAAAAGACCAACTTGAACTACAATAACAAACTGTTACCTTTCGATTCTCTTTCATTGCAAGTCACTAGACATTTTACGCCGTCTTTGTTCTTTAATTTGTTTTTGATGATATATTTTGAAGGAAACATAATTAATAACAAGGCAGACAAATAGGTTTCGAAAAATAAATGAAAAGCCAGTGCCAAACAAAGTGGTCTATCATGTATAGCGAATTGAACCATCGGGTTTTAGCCTAAAGAAATGTGGGAAAGGCTTTACTCTGCCCCCGAGGTGGCAGTAACATCAACTCACAAAATGAGTATTGGTGGATAAATTAAATTAAATTTGTTTCGAAACTTGGAAAAAAGGAAAAAACTCCAATACACAACAAATAAAGGCAAGTGGAAGATGAAATGAATGATTGATAGGAGTCGATGATAAGTGTTGGCCGATGCTCTTTGTTGTGCACTTGATCTGGATGGTGCTGCATGGTGATGCGTGCTATTCGGCACGTACGCTCCTTGATCAGCGTGTTTTTCGTCTTGGGCTGCTGCCCTCACTTGTCGCGTTCTGTGGTTTGCCGCAAGCGAGCTTGCCGCCGCACTAATGATCACTAAACACTGAGACTTTGACAGTTTTAAAATTTCCATACAAACCGACACGTTTCAACGGCTTTGACAGTCGCGTTCATACGTTTCAATGTAAATTTTACAATTCTCGGTAAAGCAGCTGTAAGGGCGGTACAAGGGCTGTGTAATGTTAGCTGAGCAGGAAGAGGAAGACCGACTCTTGGACAATTCGCCACATTTGGAAACAAGAGGGAAACTGGGTCAAGTACACTCTCACAAAATACTTCTGAGACTGTTACTAATAAATAAATAATAAATAAATAAATAAATAATGAAAATAAATAAAGAAAGGTGTTTATTGTTTTTTAAGCAAAAATACATGCTAAAAACCAAGAACACTTACTTTAAAAACAGCAGAAGGAATTACAAGGCTTAAAAAATTCCCTGTAGAAGCATTGAATTTAACATTCAAGATCCGCATTACATTAAATAGCTACTCTTTATTTAAAAAATAGCCTGTTAAAAAACTATTTTTAAAACGCTGGGTATTAACCCTAGGGAGTTGACTGTTAGGAAATCGGAGGCGCGTTGAACTTTCTTTCGTTTTCGGGACGGAAGGGTACAGAGGGCGGCGGGGCGAACTGGAGATCTTCTTGAATAGTGAGCGATCTACCTCTGCTAATACGTCGTGTATGTCAATTTGGTACGAAATGTATTTGGGGAAAAATATACATACATACACATATTGTTTACAGGTAGCCATTACGCCACCTGAAGGAGGATCATGAAGTTATCCATGTATTAAGATCTCTCCTTAAAGATAACCCATCCAGTTGGCCAATAGCTGACTGGCTTGTCCCCAGTAACGATGAAGTAGGCGTACCATTCGAGAAACTAGCCTTTGGCAAGCCGTTTAAACATTTTTTACGGGCTCTCTGTTCCCTGCATATTTCAATGCAAGGGAGTTTAAGCCAACAGAAAGGTGATGCCAGTGAAAACGACACAAATGAAAGGACGACCTTGAGGAAAATTACGTCAAAGTAGTGCGGTAGCGGCTTAGAGGTACACCAAATTGGTGGTGCGCGTGCGGAGTTGTTCACATTGCCGTTGTCGGTCTTCGCCGTCGTGGTAACGTGGTGATGGAATATACCATCTAGAAAGACGAAAAATCCCCTACTGCTTTTCTGAAACACTAAGTTGTTATGACTCCAAAGGAATTCTACCAATCAATTTA
Organism: Porites lutea; assembly: GCF_958299795.1. Taxonomy (NCBI): domain Eukaryota; kingdom Metazoa; phylum Cnidaria; class Anthozoa; order Scleractinia; family Poritidae; genus Porites; species Porites lutea. Next base: position 22,296,483 of record NC_133209.1, on the reverse strand, counting down.
ACTTTAATTTGTTCCATCTCCTACGTTCAAAGTTTTATGAACACAGGTAGTTAAAACGTGTGCTTACTTTTCTGTTTTTAATGTTTTTCAGTGATAAAGCAAAAAAAGCCCACTTTCACGAACCTTAAAAGATTAGAGCGCAATAACGTTTTCAGGATTACGAGATAAAGCAATTTTTCAGGAACTTTGACGATAGCTTTAATCTTACGGAATGGGATTCTAGAACTTTCGTCACCTTGGGCACACGGCAGTAAAGCGGAAGGGCAGCTCCTAAGTCACGCGTTGTAGAATTTGCTGATTTTACTGCCTTTTCAATCTAACGTACTGAATATTCTGGCACCCCACAATGTCACCGTCCTTGCAATTGGAAAAAAATATAAAAATAAAATACATAAACAAAATAATAAAAAGCGCTCAATTCGTTAATCCAAAAATTGTTCGCGATTCTAATTGCGTTAATGAAGCAATGTGCAAAATTCCTAATAGGAATCAGTTGTCCTGGTAAGAGCAAAACTACACATTTTTTGACGGTTTTAGTTATCAACTGAAGTTTAATTGCAGTTGAAGACCTCTTAACGCAGTGGCAGTTGAAAACTGTAGATATACCTGCATTCTTCATTATAATCATTATCACCACCAACCGATTTTGTTCTGCCTTCACCGAACAACCACTAAGTTTTCTTGTCCTTCACCTGATTTTTCAGTTCTTCCACATATCGTCAACTATTACCTTTAAACGGATAGTACAAAATAAGATCCTTCACTGCCCCTAACCGCTCTGTCATTCAAAAATGCACCAATTATGATTCAAGCGAATGGATTGGTTTGAGACACGATTTTGTGGTATTTGCTAATTTATTTTTAGCCGGGCTATTTTGTACTGATTGGCACCCTGCAACTAATTATTGCTCCAGAAAATTCGTTGAAGTATTTTTCTGCGTAGCCGTAAAGGTTTTCTGGTGATGACAAGAGCCATCTTAAAACGAGCTACAGCTAATCTAATTGGTGAAAGTCGGTCGACAACATGAATGATAGTCAACTGAAAGTGCTTAAATGTATCTAGACAATTTTCATTTGTTTTTAAAACTCATGCATTACTACTTATTATTGTACTTCCATGAAAGTCTAAAGAATGCAGTTTTGATTTTCCTACACTTTCACCTTTCACATTCTAACTGCTTTGTGGCTTTACGCGACTATCTCTACTAACATATCTCTATATCTACTCTAGGAATTGGTTTTCTTTCTTAGCTAGCGAGATCCTTTGTTTAGTAAAAATTTGTTTACATTTTAGGAGGACAAAGAACTGTCGACAGAAAAATTGATAATAAGCTCTCAAAAAGGAATTATAACATAGCGCGCGTGCTTGCCCTATATAAGTCCTATTGAGCCGCTATGAACAAATTCTTTATTTACGCACGCCCGTGCGTAAATAAGATGACGTAAGCATTTTTTTACCTGGCTGCAAAGTTGTCGTCTTTTAAGCTGAAGGGCAGTTTTCCTTCTCTTTAAAATATGGAAGAAACCAGCGAAGAACTGCCCAATTTTTCTATCGGCATTGACCTTTTAGGTCCTGATCCATCAAGCAGCAAAAATAAAGTCGAATTAAAAAAAACTCGCAAGTTGCGCGTTTCGCAAATTTGTCGGAAGACCAGCTGCAGCAAATTTTGGCCGAAAGACATTCACTGGGAACAGAACAGACATCAACTGGTCATCAACAACATTTAACGGTAAAATTTCCGCTTTTATTGTTGTTTTTAAATTTGTTATGCACTTTTGTTATGTCCGGACAATCCGACTGAAGCAGGAAAATTTCTCTCGCAATAACAACACAAATTACACAAGAAGACATAAATTTATTACTCACAAAAACAACTGCTGCCAGGTCTTCTCAAGAAGCCGTAATGACCAGCCAATGTTCGTAAATGAATATGAGTTTAAAGAATGATGACAGTCGTCTTCGCTAAAAACATGTCTTCTGGATTTCGCTGAGCAAAACGTAAACATCTTTTCAGCAAATCCAAACCATACTCCACGACTTCTTACGAACATGTTAGGATTTTAACTTTAGGTGAACTTTAAGACTCTTTTACCTTTGTTTCTGCTTAGTTTCCATTGATCGTTAACGAATAAAGAAGCAAATTTTCTATCTCAGTTTTACAGAAAGAATATTTTCATTCAAACTAGACGATTGTGGCGCGTTCGTAATCAGCCAATAGAACTGTTTGTTATTGTGTAGCGCGTTACGAGAATTTTGCAGTTCATCAAACAGCAAGCATTTTTGTCAGCTATGTTATAAAAGAATTTGCTCATGCTGTTAGCTGTGCGTATATCGAGTTATGGATGCACTTGGGAAGTTTGGAGAGCACTCAAGAAGCTAGAGTTGCACTCGGCTATCGCCTCGTGCAACTCTTACGCATCTTTCGTGCTCTCCAAACTTCCCGCGTGCATCCATAACTCGATATACGCACGCTAAGCATGAACAAATTCTTAATTTTCTGATGGTCTAGTACAAAGAAAGTAATTGAAAAACAGATGTTGACAAACACATTGGATTTTAGGCTTTCAAAGTCAAACTAAAGCAAGACCAAATTCAGCAGTAGAAGTCAGCACACACTCCCAAATCCGCGAATTGGCCAGATAATGTTATGCATTACCTTGTGAGCTTCAACGCTAAATTTGGTCAAACTGTGGCTACAATTTTGTTTTGAGGTGATTAAAAAAGGAAATTGAAGAAATTTACTTTTATTTGCATGGTTTTCCGCCTCCACTTGGTTAGAGATATGAGTTACGCACTTTTTTTACAATAGAGCAGCGGTTGAAACTGGTATAAAAATGCACTTCCCTTGGTTTATAAGTAATATCTGGTAAAGAAATACTAGCGACTCCAAAAATAAGTTATGAACAATATAAATATTTCTATTTGATTTTGAGCCACAGTTCTAGAGGAAAACGCGCGAACAACAAGTTAAACATAGGGCAATGGAGAATGAAGTTTGAATTTTAAGATGCTGAGGTGGATAAACGCTGAAGCCAAGTCTCAATGGCATTGAAATTTCCAAATCTATCCGAAAAAGTCAATTTTCTTTCCCACTTTTCATCGTCATTTTCGAGTGTAAAGTTGCTGCAAGCGACGGAAGAAACAGAATCGCAGAAAGAACGGGCACAATCGTCGTCATTAAGGCTAAAACAAGATGAACTTGTTGGGCTGTTAATACATCTCCGATGTATCGCTATGCTATTTGACGAAGCATTAAGCTCTGTCTCTTCGCTCTTTCTGCCGTATTTCCTATGAAATGTTTTGTCCTTTTGATAAACTTGTATCTGTGGCGTTCTTGTAACGCTTGGTCCCTCTAAAGTCACATTTGTTGTGTTAAAAGCCGGATCACTTTGCCTGCGAGCTATTCTCTGCTTTAGGATTTCAATAGCATCGGTATCACTGAATGATTTCGAGGGCCTCTTGTCGATCAATGCAGCCGATCTTGTACTGCTACAAAGATGTCTTGAATAATCCAAAGAACGCGTTTTCTTGTGTTTAATATTTATCCAACTACTCCCTTGAAAGGAAGCTTTTGAATTCGACCTTCCATGACTTTCTTCCATCCTTTAGCTTATAAGCTAAAAAACTGAATCGAACGAGAATGAACAATTATATTACTACCACCACTGAGTGCGACAAAGTACAATACAGCGCGTGTGCAACATGTTTTTCTCTTTATATTGTACGTCATGGGAAGTTCAAACAGCCTTTGGCATCGGTCTAGTGACTTCGCTCAATAGATTTGGAAAGAGCAACATAATAAAACGACGTTAGCCCATAGCAACCTGAACAATTACGATGTAGCCTGAGGCTTTATCGTGGGAAAGGGTGGGTGGGGCTCTAAAATTAGGAACTCGACAACCAATTTGTTTGCAACTTCCTATACCGACCGGATATGTTTAAATTGTCTATTTAAAATTGTCGTAATTTGGAATAAAAACAGAAAAAAAAGATACTGTGGCTGATTAACGAACGGGAAAGTAAGCAAGCAAGCGAAGAAATGAAAGCATGCTGGCAGATCCGATGGTCAGTGTTCTAGTGCCTGATGAGCGGCGGACAACGAGAAGGTCAAAAAACAATTGTATATAAGCAACATAACTGCTCTGCAAATGTATCAGACCAAAGGAATAATGAGAGTGGAAGAAAAGAAGCTGAGAAAGAACAACGAATTTATTGAGGCATTCCTATACATTTACATTAGACTTTGAGAAGGAAATGCAAACTCAAGGTTGCACCAGTGTTAGGTAATATGAATCGTTCTACTCATCAGTAGTTAATTCACAGATCTTTTTGGACAGCAAATTTCGATTTCATTTAAATTGTTCACCATTTAATAAATTTATATAGGTTTTATTTGAGTTTCAAGTGGAAATTTTACCACATTGGGCTAGATAAACACTGAAGCTATGTTGAAAAGGCATTAAAATTTCCAACTCTGTCTTGAAAGGTGAGCTTTCTCTCCATCTTTTTATGGTCATTTCTTACTGTAAAGTTGATGCAAGCGACGAACAATACAGAATCGCAGAAAGAACGAGTTCAATCGGCATCATTAACGCCGAGATCGTAATTACAGCTTTCTCGTATCGTTAGGCCTTTTGACGATGCCCAATGCTCCGTTTCGCAGCATTTACAGCCTTTACAGCCGTATTTAATGTTTCTTTTACATGGTACACTTGTGGAGCTCTTGCAAAGCTTTGACCACCTGTGATGTTCAACGCCGCTGATCTCGTCCTAGCACTAAGATGTCTTGAATAATCCAAATAATACTCCTTCTTAAGTTGAATCCACCCTGTACCTTTTAAAGAAGCTTTTGAGTTCATCTTAAATTGAATTTCCGTGCTTTAATGGCGTAGGGAAAGAGATTCGTCGTAGAAGGGAAGCAGCTATGGTGTGTTCGGCCGGGGTACCACTCTAAAGACCAACTATAGCAAACTGTTACCTTTCGATTCTCTTCAATTGCAAGTCACAAGACATTCTATGCCGTCTTTGTTCTGGAATTTGTTTTTGATGATATATTCTGAAGGAAACAATATTAATAACGATGCAGAGAAAGAAGTTTAGAAAAAGCAAATGAAAAACCAGTGCCAAACAGCGTGGTCTATCATGCGTATAGCAAATTTAACAAACGCGTTTTAGCCTAAGGAAATATGAGAAATAACATTGACTAACAATGCGTATTGGTGGATAAATCAGATTAAATTTGTTTCTCAACGTTCAACACCTGGAAAAAAAGGAAAAATCCTAAACACAGCAAATAAAAGCAAGTGTAAAACTGAAAAAAATGAAGTGAATGAGTGATAGGCGTCGATGATAAGTGTTGCCCTATACTCACTCACAGGCTTTGCTGTGCACGCGATCCATATTTCCGTACAGTGCTCGCTCCGTGGTTGTTTTTTCCGTCTCGGGCTATTGCCCTCGCTTGTCGCGTTCTGTAGTTTTGCAGCAGGCGAGCTTGCCGCTGCAAAAATGATCACTAAACTGAGAGACTTAAACAGTTTTGAAATTTCCATACAAACCGACACGTTTTAACGGCTTTGACAGTCGCGTTCATACCTTTTTATTGGAAATTTCATTAAAATTCTCGGTAAAGCAGCTGATAGGGTGGTAATAAGGGCTACGTAATGTTAGCTGGGCAGGAAGAGGAAGACCGGTCCCTGGACAATTCGCCACATTTGAAAAACAAGAGAGAAACTGGGTCAAGTACAACTTTCACAAAAGACTTCTGAGACTGTTACTAGAGACGGGGAAAATTATACATACATACACTGTATACAGGCAGCCATTACGCCACCTGAAGATTCACAGCGGTCAAACGAGTGAAATTTGCAAAAGTTAAGCGAACTACTTTAAAGTTAAGGTTGCTACTTTCACTATCGAAAGTTTAGGGTATTACCAACATCCTGTCAGTTTACTAAACTTTTTAAAAGTTTACTAAAAAAGTTCTAAGTGATTGAAAACCGATGCTGACGTTATTATCGGCGCCATTTTCAAACATGATTCTCTTTTAGCGCGAAGCGTTTTCAGCGAAAAAAGCTCAAAATTTTGAGAAAAATGGAAAGATAGTTATGTTGACTAACTGATTTATACATCTTTGCCCATTTTTCTCTAACTGGTAAATGAAATCTCAGCAATCAAAAACAAAAATAACGATTTAGACGTTTGACCGCGGTGGTACCTGAAGGAGGATCATGAGGTTATCCCTGTCGATTAAGATCTCTTCTTACAGATAATCCATCCAATTGGCCAATGGCTGACCGGCGTGTCCCCAGTGACGATCCCAGATACAATTGCGAGATGCATGCAGTTCGACTCCAGTTCTCTTCTCGTTTCTAAAGTGGTCAAAATACGCCAACGTTTTCACGTTTTCGTCGTCCTTGCTTAAGTTCTCTATTGGTGTTCCTGAACAATGAAAGGGCCGGCCCGAGTCAGTCTCAAAAAAGTTGAACTCTTTGCTTATGTAAACACTTTCTTTTGTTCCAGTGAATATCATGCTAGATAGCCTCGTGAGTAAAAAAACTCTAAGGCCTATAGTTGAAGTCGGCTACCGGTGATTAGAGTGGGAGATCGAATTGGAAACCAACGCTCCAGTAAAGCATTCGGTCATGCTAAAGAGCTTGATTAGCTTGGGCATCCTGTGCTACCCTTAACCATGCTTTACTTATCAGATCTTATCACACTTGGACATTTTCCCTTAAAAGCCATTCATTCCTGAACATTTAATATCTAGATAATATTAAAATGAAATAGTTTATTGGCTCACTTAGATGGAGCTTATTCACACACAAGAATTTTAATGCCTGATGTTTATTTTACTGTGAGTCCGGGAGCTCTTACCTGTATAAGCTAAGGTCATGTTTGTAATCACTCAGCCTTGTTCAGGACAAAAGACGTCAAATTGATCAGTGATAAAAGACTCTATAAGATCTGATTGTTAAGTGATTTTTTAGTTTGCATAAACCTGTCTGTCAAGATTGACCTTTCAGTCACGTGACACAAGAGGTAGGTTCAGTGTAAAATGTGCATGAGATGAAGTAGGCGTACTGTTCAAGAAACTAGCCTTTGGCTTGTGGTTTAAACATTTGTGGCGCGCTTTGCGTTCCTCGCATATTCAAGACAATGGAGTTTACGGCGATGCGAGCGAAAACCTCACAAATGAAAGGACATTACAATTTGTCAAACTCAAGTGGAGTTTTCTGATTTAAATGTTTAAGAAAGGCATGTACGTTCAGAACAAAAAAAATGACGAAGAAGAAGAAGAAGAAAAAAAATTTTTGTTAGCAGATAACGTACTCCGCGATTAAACTACGGTGAGTAAATTTACTTGCCAGAACGTGTGGTGTGCGTGTGGAGTTGTTGATTTGCCTGTTATAAACTCATTAGGCCTTTTCGTGTTGCCCGTCCTTTGCCGTCAGTGGCATCGTCGCCAAGGAATATGCCATCTGGAAAAATGAAAGATCTTGCTACCGGTTTTCTAAAACTGAATTTTTACAACGTAGGACACTTCAGGAATTTAACAAATGAGTGAAACTTAATTTCATTTTTTCATACGTTCAAAGTTTGATAAACACAGGTATTTAAAATGTGTGCTTATTTCAGTGTTTGTGATCAAGAAAAGGCCACGTTTACGAACCTTAGAGGACTAGAGTGCAATTTTTCAATAATGAGGCAGTTTGATGATAGCTTTAATCTTATTGAGTGGGATTCTAGTTCTTTCGTAGCCTTGGGCAAACGGCACCAAAGCGGAAGGGACGCTCCTAAGTCAAGGCTTGTAGAATTTGCTGATTTAATTCGAACGTATTGAGCATTTCTGCACCCCACAATGTCAACTTCCTTGCAACAGGGAAAAAATATAAAAATAAGATACGGTACATAAATAAAACCAAAGAAAAAAGCACTCAATTCGTTAATCCAAAATTTGTTCGATTGATTGATTTTCATTGAATTGCTGAAGTGATATGCATATTTCCTAATAAGAATTAATTTTCGTGATAATAGCAAAACTACATATTTTTGACAGTTTTAATTATCAAATGGAGTTTAATTGCAGAGGAAGACTACTTTAAGCAGTGGCAGTCAACTCAATGAGTTCTTCAGGCCGAACATGAATGCGCTGGAGTTTTGTCTCTGTTTGCAAGCAGTATGCATAGTCCCTAAAAGAAATGAGTTGTCCTGATACTGAGCAAAGCTACACATTTTTTGCGATTTTAATTATCAAATGAAGTTTAATTGCATGCAGCAGAAGACCACATGCTTGAGGCAGTGGCAGTTAACTCAATGAGAATCTGTAGATCTGCATTCATCATCTTTCTATAATTATCAACCAATTTTGTTCGACCGTCATCAACGACCCTCTACGTTTTTGTCCTTCACCTGATTTTTCAGTTCTTCTACATATCATCAACTATTATCTTTAAACAGATAGTACAAAGTAAGATCCTTCACTGCCCCTAACCGCTCTGTCATGTGAAAGTGCACTTATTATAACTAAAGCGGATGGGTTGGTTTGAGGGACGATTTTGTGGTATTTGCTAATTTATTTTCAGCCGAGGTATTGTGTGCTGATTGGCAACATGCAACGAATTCCTCAAGCCAATTCGTTGAGTTATTTGTTCGCGTAGCCGTAAAGGTTTTCTGGTGCTGACAAGAGCTATCTTAAAACGAGCTACAGCCAATCTAATTCTGGGGGGTGTAAGTCAGTTGACAAAATGAATGATAGTCAACTGAAAAACTCATACATCATTGATTACTGTACTTCCATTATTTTCCTACACTTTAACCTTTCGCGTTCCAACTTCGTTGTGGCTTTTGACGCGACTCCCTAGCGAGATCCTTTGTTTAGCAAAAATTTGTTTACATTTTTTGGAGGACAAAGAACTGTCTATATGAAAAGGGAAATGATAAAAGCCCTCAAAAAGGAATTTTCTAGTGGTCTAGTACAAAGAAAGTAATTAAAAAACAGATTTTGACAATCACATTGGATTTTAGGGCTTTCAAGGTCAAACTACATTCAGCTCTACAAGTCAGCACACACTCCCAATAATGCTATGCCTTACCTTGTGTGCCTCAATGCTTACTTTGGTCAAACTATAGCTACTGTTTGTTTTGAGATGATTAAAAAAGCAAACTGAAGAACTTTACTTTTATTTTTAGTTTCCGCCGCCACTTGGTTAGAGATATGAGTTACGCATTTTTGTTACTATAAAGTAGCTGTTGAAACTGGTATAAAAATGCACTAGCTTTGAATTTGAATATCTGAAAAAGAAGTGCTATCGATTCCAAAAATAAGTTATGAACAATATATATATTTCTACTTGATTTGAATTGTTCCGACAATTACTTTTATAGAGTAGTAAATTTTGAGCCACAGTTCTGAAGGAAAACGCGCGAACAACAAGTTCCACATAGGGTAATGGAGAATGAAGTTTGAATTTTAAAATACTGGGGTGGATAAACACTGAAGCCAAGTCTCAATGGAATTGAAATTTCCAAATCTATCCGAAAAAGTCAATTTTCTTTCCCACTTTTCATCGTCATTTTCAAAAGTTAAGTTGCTGCAAGCGACGGAAGAAACAGAATCGCAGAAAGAACGAGCACAATCGTCATCATTAAGGCTAAAACAAGATGAACTTGTTGGGCTGTTAATACATCTCCGATGTATCGCTATGCTATTTGACGAAGCATTAAGCTCTGTCTCTTCGCTCTTTCTGCCGTATTTCCTATGAAATGTTTTGTCCTTTTGATAAACTTGTATCTGTGGAGTTCTTGTAACGCTTGGTCCCTCTAAAGTCATATTTGTTGTGTTAAAAGCTGGATCACTTTGCCTGCGAGCTATTCTCTGCTTTAGGATTTCAATAGCATCGGTATCACTGAATGATTTCGAGGGCCTCTTGTCGATCAATGCAGCCGATCTTGTACTGCTACAAAGATGTCTTGAATAATCCAAATAACGCGTTTTCTTGTGTTGAACATGTATCCAACCACTCCCTTGAAAGGAAGCTTTTGCATTCGTCCTTCCATGACTTTCTTCCATCCTTTAGCTTATAAGCTTAAGAACTGAATCGAAAGAGACTGAACAATTATATTAGTATCACCATTGAGTGCGACAAAGTACAATACAGCGCGTGTGCAACATGTTTTTCTCTTTATATTGTACGTCATGCGAAGTTCCAACCGCCTTTGGCATCGGTCTAGTGACTTCGCTCAATAGATTTCGAAAGAGCAACATAATAAAACGACGTTAGTCCATAGCAACCTGAACAATTACGATGTAGCCTAAGGCTTTGTCGTGGGAAAGGGTAGGTTGGGCTCTAAAATTAGGAACTCGACAACCGATTTGCTTACAACTTACTAGGCGACCGGATTTGTTTAAATTGTCTATTTAAAACTGTTGTAATTTGGAATAAAAACAGAAAAAAAAATACTGTGACTGATTAACGAACGGGAAAGTAAGCAAACAAGCGAAGAAATGAAAGCATACTGGCAGATCCGATGGCCAGTGTCGTCTGATGAGCGGCGGAAAACGAGGAGGTAAAAAAACAATTGTATATAAGCAGCACAACTGCTCTGCAAATGTATCAGACCAAGGGAGTCTTGTTATGATCAGTTTATAGATCAAGGTTAATCCGCAGGCGCGGATCCACACCGGCTTCCAGCGTTTTACGGAAATCGGTCAGATTTTTCATAATAAATATATTTTCAACAAAAATTAAATAAAACACTTTCCAAATTGAACTCTGGCCAATATCCCGTCCAAATGACTCGGAAACCGATGCAGGAAAGAGGACTTAAAGGAGTTAAAAATCCAAAAACTCCCCTGGGGGAGCCTGCCACTGGACCCCCTAGAAGCTTGCGCCTTCGGCGCTCGTTTAGGAAATCAGTCAGTATTTATCCTAGATCCGCGCCTGATCCGTATATGTGTTAACAGGTTTTTGAGTGTTATTATCTTTTTAATGGGTTTGTCGACCGAAGTGTCATCAAGCTTGGGCTTTAATTAAGTTTGATTGTCAGTTGTTAAGTGGGTACGTTTTGGGAATATTACTGATGACCTTGATTGTTACCTACATCAGAGTTCCTGTTTTGGTTTAAGGTAGAGTCTCGTGGGTTTAGCTGTCACGCTTTCATTGGTTTTCTTGTGGGTTTGTTTATTCCACTTTGGTTATCAACAGGAAATTCGTTTAAGTCACTCGGAAAAGCGTTTGTAACTCTCATGGTCAGCAAGCCTAAACGTACCTACCTTTTACTTATATAAGTTGCCAGTGTTTAGCACAAAAGGGAGAGTAGTTGAGATTAGTTACAGTTAGTTGTCTGGCAGAATTCGTTAAGTGATGCTGTAAACAAGACATAGGAGCTCCTGTAAAGATTAAAGAACAACAAGATGTAAACTCACATACCTGGTACCTCTACGTTCAGCGAGCGAGCTGCTCGTAAACCCCCCTACAGTACAGTGCAAATTAACTGATTATGCATTTTCACTGACACGATTTATGCTCGGATGCCATTCCATTAGCTCTTCATGTTGTATAATCCGTACAACATTAAAACTAACCCTTCAGCAATTTGATTTCAAATGGTGCAACGAACAGATCACGTTTTATCGTAAAACTTCATAAATCATTCCCGGGGAAGGGGGGGTACTTTAGGAATTTCTGGGTGGGGATGTGCCGCTAGGACCCTGGAACCCTTAACCTATACCAGAGCTAGTTCAGCTGAATTTTGCTACCCTATACCAGAGGGAACACCCCAAATCCCCCCTATCCTAGAGTAGCTGTTTCCCTAGTTTAGATAAAATCTTCAACCAACTGATCAGTTTGCTGAATAATGATAACCTATTCTAGACCCAAAGTCTCTGATTTATATACCCTATCCCAGAGTAAACAGCTTGAAAACCATACCCTTGACAGCAGCACATACCTATATAGCTCATATATGACAGTACCCCCCCCCCCTCCAGGATAAAAACATGCCTATATCTACCGTTTTAATACTAAAATACGTTTAACAATGTTATGTTGAACTATATTCTCGTTGGGTGCCTCTCAAAATTAATAACAATGCAGACAAAGAGGCTTATTAAAATAAATGAAAAGCCAGTGCCAAACAGAGTGATTTATCATGCGCAAATAAAACCGCAAACGCACTTTAGCCTAAGGAAATACGAGAAAGGCTTGCACTGTCAACAACATTGACTAACAATGCATATTGGTGGATAAATCACTGACGGGTTAAATTTCTACCTGGAGTTTTGAAAACCGGGTTGCCTAAAATCTTAAGTCAAGGGCAGCACATTGCAGGCAATCTTTCAAAACTTAATTTTCTTTAAGCCCTGATACGTTTAGTGTAAAAATATCTCCCTCTCCAGGACTAACCACCCTCAGCTCATAACCATGGGATCCAAATAACTTCCTGGAATTGACAGAAATCAGTGGAAATTCCAGAAAATATGCACGAAGGGGGCACAGACACAGGGCTATCATCTGGTATGCATTTGGGGTAGCCTGGTTAAATTCTAGGGGGTGGGGTTTTTCTAAAGACTATGCTTTGTGCTAGAGTGCGGATTTGCTGAGTTTCCGTACCGGGGCTTACCCTTGTATTTCAGAGCTCAATGTCTCCCTCAAATTGAGGGGGTGTTGTGTCTGGCTGGGTGTTTTGTTCTTGCACAAACACAGGGCTATCATCTGGTTCGCATATGGGGTAGCCTAGTTAAATACCAGGGGAGTGGGGTTGTTGTAAAGTTTGACGTGTTTTTGCACTGTTATGCAGTTTGTTTGTGCTGTTTCATGCAAGCAATGACCCACTCTGCTGATAATGTTCCTAGTCAGCAAGCAGTTAAACTGGTGGTTGTAGGACTTGGTTTTGTTGAGCAGTGTTGGCTTAGATTGTTTTTGGGAGACCAGCTTCAATGAAAAATGTGGTGAACCAGGGAAATGGCTTTGCAATCGGTGACACTGACACTAAAAATTGCTCCTTAAAATGCCTTATTTTCCAGATTAATGAGGAAAAATTCACTTTTGTTACCTTTAAGACAGACGATTCTATCAAATGGAAGCTCATGTATTCAATAATTTCGTTTTGAGGTGAGATTTTACTTTTCAAGTAACAAGGGCCATTAAATTACCAACCAGTGCGAGAGGCTGAAATGTTTTAGTAGCCCGGTTTCCAAAAACCCAGTTATATTTGTTTCTTAACTTTCAAAACTTGGAAAAAAAGGAAAAATCCTAAACACAGCAAAATAAAAGCAAGTGGAAAATAAAATAAATGAATGATAGGAGTCGATGATAAGTGTTGGCCTATACTCACTCACAGGCTTTGCTGTGCACGTGATCCGTATTTCCGTATAGTGCTCGCTTCGTGGTTGTTTTTTTCCGGCGGGCTATTGCCCTCGCTTGTCGCGTTCTGTGGTTTTGCCGCAAGCGAGCTTGCCGCCACAAAATTGATCACTAAACTCTGAGACTTTGTTTTGAAATCTCGGCCATACAAACCGACACGTTTTAACGGCTTTGACAGTCGCGTTCATACGTTTCAATGTAAATTTTACAATTCTCGGTAAAGCAGCTGTAATGGCGGTACAAGGGCTGTGTAATGTTAGCTGAGCAGGTAGAGGAAGACCGGCTCTTGGACAATTCGCCACATTTGGAAACAAGAGGGAAACTGGGTCAAGTATAACTTTCACAGAAGACTTCTGAGACTGTTACTAGAGACGAGGAAAATATTACATACATACATTGTTTACAGGTAGCCATTACGCCACTTGGAGGAGGATCATGAGGTTATCCCTGTATTAAGATGTTTTCTTACAGATAACTCATCCAATTGGCCAATAGCTGACTGGCGTGTCCCCAGTAACGATCCCAGATACAATTGCGAGATGCATTTCGACTTCAGTTCTCTTCTCTTTTCTAAAGTGGCCAAATTACGCATAACAAGTAAGAATCATCAGTGACTGGACCGATGCCAAATAACAATAGAGCCTTTTCACATGACGTCATGGCGGCCATATTGATGTTCCTAAACAATGAAAGGGCCGGCCATGTCAGTCTCAAAAAAGTTGAACTCGTTTCTTATATGAACACTTTCTTTTGTTCCAGTGAATATCATGCCAGGTAGCTTCGCGAGTGAAAACGCTCTAAGGCCTATTGTTGAAGTCGGCTACCAGTGATTAGAGTGGGAGACTCGAATTGGAAACCAGCGCTCCAGTAAAGCATTCGGTCATGCTACCCCCTCTAAGTGTCTAATAAGCTTGATTAGCTTGGGTATCCTGTGCTACGTTTAACAAGCCTTTACTTATCACACTTCGACATTTTCCCTTAAAAGCCAGTCATTCCTGAACACTTAATATCTAGATAATTTTAAAATGAAATAGTTTACTGGCTCACTTACATAGGAGTTTATGCACACACAAAAAGTTTAATACCTGATGTTTATTTTACCTTGAGTCCGGGAGCTCTTACGTGTATAAGCTAAACTGTGCTAGTAAGGGTCATGTTTGTAATCGCTCAGCCTTGTTCAGGACAAAAGAAGTCCAATTGACCAGTGATGAAAGATCTGATTGTTAAGTGATTTTTTAGCTTACATAAACCTGTCTGTCAAGATTAACCTATCAGTCACGTGACACAAGAGGTAGGTGCAGTGAACCTTTGGTGCAGTGTAAAATGTGCATGATATAGGCGTACTATTCAAGAAACCAGCCTTTGGCATGGCTTGTGGTTTAAACATTTGTGGCGGGGTTTGCGTTCTTCGCATATTCTAGACAATGGAGCCTTGTTACGGCGATGCCAGCGAAAACGTCACAAATGAAAGGACATTCCCTTCTTAAGAATGTCAAATTTGTCAAATTCAAGTGGAGTTTTCTAGAGTTGAATGTTTAAGAAAGGCATGTACGTTGGAAAAAAAAAAACAAAACAAAATAAGAGGAAGATGAAAAATTGTTGTTAGCAGACAACGTACTCCGCAATTACACTACCGTGAGTGAATTTACTTGCCAAAACGTGTGGTGTGCGTGTGGAGTTATTGTTTTGCCTGTTATAAACTCATTAGTCCTTTCCGTGTTGCCCGTTCTCTACCGTTGGTGGCATCGTCGCGATGGAATATATACCATCTGGAAAAATGAAAGATCTCGCTACCGGTTTTCTAAAACTGAATTTTTACAAACGTAAGACTCTACAGGAATTTAACAAATGACTGAAACTTAATTTCATTTTTTCCTACGTTCAAAGTTTTATAAACACAGGTATTTAAAATGTGTGCTTATTTCAGTGTTGAATATTCTTCCTTGTGATCGAGAAAAGCCCACGTTTACGAACCTTTAAGGATTTATAGTGCAATGATGTTTTCAGAATTTCGAGAATTGAGCAATTTTTCAGGCAGTTTGACGATAGCTTTAATCTTATTGAGTGGGATTCTAGTTCTTTCGTAGCCTTGGGCACACGGGACTAAAGCGGAAGGGACACTCCTAAAACAAGGTTTGTAGAATTTGTTGATTTAATTCGAACGTATTGAGCATTTCTGCACCCCACAATGTCAACGTCCTTGCAATAGGGAAAAAAGCTTTAATCTTATTGAGTGGGATTCTAGTTCTTTCGTAGCCTTGGGCATACGGCACTAAAGCGGAAGGGACGCTCCTAAAGGTTTGTAGAATTTGCTGATTTAATTCGAATGTATTGAGCATTTCTGCACCCCACAATGTCAACGCCCTTGCAACAGGGAAAAAATATAAAAATAAAATACGGTACCTAAATAAAACAAACAAAAAAGCACTCAATTCGTTAATCCAAAAATTGTTCCGTTGATTGATTTTCATTGAATTGTTGAAGTGATATACATATTTCCTAATAAGAATTAGGTTTCGCGATAAGAGCAAACTACATATTTTTGACAGTTTTAATTATCAAATGGAGTTTAATTGGAGCTGAAGACTGCTTTAACCAGTGGCAGTCAACTCAATGAGTTCTTCAGGCCGAACATGAATGCGCTGAAGGTTTGTCTCTGTTTGCAAGCAGTATGCACGGCAGTCCCTTAAAAAAATGACTTGTCCCGATAGTGAGCGAAGCTACTCATTTTTTGACGATTTTAATTATCAAATGAAGTTTAATTGCATGCAGCAGAAGACCACATGCTTGAAGCAGTGGCAGTTAACTCAATGAGAATCTGTAGATCTGCCGCGTCATCATCTTTATATCATTACCAACCAATTTTGTTCGGCCGTCATCATCAACGAACACCCTCCACGTTTTTTGTAGAAAAAACGTGATTTTTCAGACGTAAAGGTTTTCTGATGCTGACAAGAGCTATCTTAAAACTAGCTACAGCTAATCTAATTTGGGGGGGGGGGGGGGGGGAGGCGGGGGGGTGAAAGTCAGTTGACAAAATGAATGATACTCTACTTCCATTATTTTCCTACACTTTAACCTTTCGCGTTCCAACTTCGTTGTGGCTTTTGACGCGACTCCCTAGCGAGATCCTTTGTTTAGCAAAAATTTGTTTACATTTTAGGAGGACAAAGAACTGTCTATATGAAAAGAGAAATGATAAAAAAAAATTGTTAACAAGCTCTCAAAAGAGAATTTTCTAGTGGTTTAGTACAAAGAAAGAAATTTTAAAAGACCGATATTGACAAACACATTGGATTTTAGGCTTTCAAGGTCAAACTCTAGCAAGACCAAATTCAGCTCTAGAAGTCAGCACACACTCCCAACCCCGCTGTATGGTGAGATAATGCTATGCCTTACCTTGTGTGCTTCAATGCTGAATTTGGTCAAACTATAGCTACTGTTTGTGATGATCATTTGAACTTTTGAGATGATTCAAAAACTAAATTTACTTTTATTTGGGTTTCCGCCTCCAGTTAGAGATATAAGTAACGCATTTTTTTTTTCAAGAAAATAGCGGATTAAAACTAGTATAAAAACGCGCTAGCTGTGGTTTATAAATAATATCTGGTAAAGAAATGCTAGCGACTCCAAAAATAAGTTATGAACAACATATGTATTTCTATTTCATTTGAATTGTTCCGACAACTGCGTTTATGGAATGGAAATTTTGAGCCACAGTTCTGAAGGAAAACGCGCGAACAACAAGTTCCCGTGATAGGGCAATGAAGAGTGAAGTTTGAATTTTACAATTTATACTGCGATAGATAAACACTGAAGCCAAGTCTCAATGGCTTTGGAATTTCCAAATCTATTCGAAAAGGTGAATTTTCTTTCCCACTTTTCATCGTTATTTTCAAATGTAAAGTTGCTGCAAGCGACGAAAGAAACAGAATCGCAGAAAGAACGAGCACAATCGTCATCATTAAGGCTAAAACAAGATGAACCTGTTAGGCATTTTTTTTTCAAGAAAATAGCGGTTTAAAACTAGTATAAAAACGCACTAGCTGTGGTTTATAAGTAATATTTGGTAAAGAAATGTTAGCGACTCCAAAAATAAGTTATGAACAATACATCTATTTCTATTTCTTTTGAATTGTTCCGACAGTTACATTTACGGAGTGGTAAATTTTGAGGCTACAGTTCTGAAGGAAAACGCGCAAACAACAAGTTCCACCATGGAGAATGAAGTTTGAAGTTTATAATACTGGGTTGGATAAACACTGAAGCCAAGTCTCAATGGCATTGAAATTTGCAAATCTACCCGAAAAGGTCGATTTTCTTTCCCACTTTTCATCGTCATTTTCAAATGTAAAGTTGCTGCAAGCGACGGAAGAAACAGAGTCGCAGAAAGAACGAGCACAATCGTCATCATTAAGGCTAAAACAAGATGAACTTGTTGGGCTGCTAATACAACTCCGATGTATCGCTATGGTATTTGACGAAGCATAAAGCCCTGTCTCTTCGCTCTTGCTGCCGTATTTCCTATGAAATGTTTTGTCCTTTTGATAAACTTGTGTCTGTGGAGTTCTTGTAACGCTTTGTCCAACTAAAGCCATATTTGTTGTGTTTATAGTATCACTTTGCCTGCGAGCTATTCTCTGCTTTAGGATTCCAATAGCATCGGTATCACTGAATGATTTCGAGGGCCTCTTGCCGATCAATGCAGCCGGTCTTGTACTGCTACAAAGATGTCTTGAATAATCCAAAGAACGCGTTTTCTTGTGTTGAATATGTGTCCAACCACTCCCTTGAAAAGAAGCTTTTGCATTCGTCCTTCCATGACTTTTTTCCATCCTTTAGCTTATAAGCTAAAGAACTGAATCGAAAGAGACTGAGCAGCAAAGGTATTAGTATCACCACTGAGTGCGACAAAGTACAATGCAGCGTGTGTGCAACATGTTTTTCTCTTTATATTGTACATCTTGTACGTCATGCGAAGTTCCAATCGCCTTTGGCATCGGTCTGGTGGCTTCGCTCAATAGATTTCCTCTTGCACTGTTGCAGCCAACAAATTGATAAACAGCCGAACAAAAAGGTTTCGAAAGAGCAACATAACAAAACGACGTCAGTGCATAGCAAACTGAACAATTACGTTGTAGCCTAAGGCTTCGTCGTGGGATAGGGAGGGTGGGGGTATGAAATTTACGAACTCGACAACCAATTTCCTTCCAACTTCCTATACCGACCGGATATGTTAAAATGGTCTATTTAAAATTTTCGTAACTTCATAAAAACAGAAAAAAAAAAATATACCGTGGCTGGTTATCAGACAAGAAAGCAAGCAAGTAAACGATGAAAGGAAAGCATAATACTCGCAGTTCCGATGCTAAGTGTCGGCCGACGACCGGTGGAACAAGAAGGTAACCCCTCTACGGCGTATTCCCAGGCCTTCTCGGACCGCTCGGAATAGGGACCTATTTAGTCAGTGAATTGTTGTTTCCGGTCCTTTCGGTCGGATGAAATGCTTCCTAGCACTTAGATCTTAAGGAAAATTTGTTTGCAAATGATGAACTAAAAAGGGATGTTTCCTTTTATGGCAGACTCATGACATTACCCAATCGAAAGGACCAAAAGGCTCACTGACTTTGCCTAGGCCCGGCCCTGGGGTAAGTCAGTGAATCGTAACGTGAAACGCAAAACGTGATATCGAAACGTCATGAATGTAAAACGTGATAGTCAAGTGTCAGCCGACCCTCCAATCCAAAGTACACATGATCCGAATTGTTTCATTCGGAAGGTGAATTTACTCGAGCGAGAACTGCGAATGGTGTTCAAAGAGTTTCCTCCAATTCACTGATGACTACTGGTTAAAAACTTACTGAGCTCTATTCGGTTAACAGTTATCCGGCTTCAACCATTTTACATCAGCAATCTCTTTAAGGGGTGCGAGCATCAGCTGATTCTAAAATTGTAGTCAATTTCCAACAATCAACATTTCCCGACCCCCCAAGTGGTATCAGATTAAACGGAAATTCCACAAAAATTGTTTCGCTTTATATCGGCCAGCAAATTCGTGATATGCAGGGTGTGTGAAAGAAGTGTTGCGATCATTGGGACTCCTGAACAAGAACTCAGTGCTAATTGTATCCATACCTTAGTTTTTTGTCGCTTAATCATAACCGTGTATATTCTTGAATGCAGGTTCCTTCCAAAAATGTATCCAACTTCCACTTAATCAATTGATGGAATAATAGGGCTGTCCAATCTGCTTGCACTGCCTGCACTATTAAGTTTTACTCCATTGTCTCATTTCCGGACTCAATATCAAGACTTCTCAGTCTGTTTGTATGAGGCCTCTGGAAGCTTATAAGCTTGGCTGTAAATCTTTAGTACTCTTCGCCCCCCTCCCCTTTTTTCCGTCTTTTTTCAACTAATCAGTCATTTGCATTTGCCTGAAGCCGCAATTAACGCTTGTAGAACACCGCCATCGCAGTCGCGAGCCGGCAAGAGGGAGTCCCTTTTAGTGCATCCTACAGAACAGAGAACGACTCAAAGACATGCACATATATTGTTTTATAGATTTTTTTCACATTATTTCCAACAGTTTCCACGAAGTCCCATGAATTCGTTGCTTTTGTTGTGACGGTAAACCCCATCTATCCTTTTAGGGCAGAGATCTCACATGGTACTAACATCAATGTATAACACATTAAATTTATCTGGATTTACCAATGTTTGTTCCAGACTCGGGTCTTATTAAAATAGCGTCCTCACTAGTGAAAAACGTGACCAGGTTCATTTGAATGGGGGTATCCCACACGAGTAACCAAATTATTCACGTGTTTAGGGTCATTTAACGCAACTATATTTTACATACCCTTGAACTTATTTACTTCGGGTTGCTGAGCTCAGAAACAATTAACATAATCATGATAGTGTTGTTAGGATTCATTACTGTTCCTAAAAATCTCTAAAATTTTATAAAGTGCATCTTTAGGTAAATGGATTTGGCTGACAAACTCTTTCCCTATTTTTCAGGGACTAAAATCTGTATTTTTTCTTGTCCACCTCTCAGTGGTCTTCGCGTAGTTAAAAATAGACACTTAAACCTATATTTAGAATGATACTACCAAGGACAGAAGACCTGCATGTGCATGGAAGGTGAAACGAATTCCTTTGATCAGAAAACTTTGCACAAATCTCTTAGAGTACTGGTGCGATATTGAGTGTGTTTATTGATCGTATTAGTATACTAATGGCAATGTATCTAAATTGTATTTGCCGACATAGAAAAGAAAGGAACGGAAACCCTGCCATTACACGGTTGAATTGTGAGGCAACTTAAGTGCCTTCCTTCCGCCCTTAGTCTTGCTAATGATGGAACAGGAAAATTTGCAAACGATATCATGTCTTTGAGAACACACTAACGACCCCAAATTTCAAGTACCAATCTACTTCTCGCGTATGAACAAACAGTGATTAGGTGTACAGAAAGAAACGACCAAAATCCTTATCCAACAAATTTTGTTTCTGACAAAGTTATCAAGCAGTCTCTCTTTTTTCTTCAGATTTATTCGCCGCTCGACGCGAGAAACGAGGGCGGCAGTCGACGGACCACAGAAAAAAGAGAGACTGCTCGTAGTCTAGCAATCTCTGAGAACATGTTTTTACATTCTTTGGTAGTTTCTGCACTGATAGAACTATCTCATGAATAGTACGTAACCCAGTTCAAAAGTTTTGCGTCCATTGGCGTGAATTAGATTTCTTGCTTATTAAAGGACCAGATTTGACTCGGGGAATTGAAGTAGAGCTGGACGACCAAGTCGGCGATAGATAACCATTTTGATTACTAGGAACGGACTTATTGTTCGGAAATTCCGGCGGGTCTGTCTGATCCACCTTCAACACAGGTAGGCTTACTCGTCTTCGCCTTCCTGAATGTCCTTCGCGAACGGCATCACTACCTTGTGCCTCGGCCTCAAACATCCATCCATTAAATTCCGTTTTTGCTAATGGCGTAGTTGATTGCTTCTGGTTGCTCCCTGTTGCTTCTTTTGTAAACACAGGCATGTATGCATCCAAGTCGACTTCTCGTTTTGCCAATTCAATGCGCCCTCCACCTTCAAGAAACTGGGGTGGCCTCGTCGGTAACCGAGTGGGAAGGGAGATTTTTCTCCTGCGATTTAACCCAACAAAAGTATTGCTTGCTGTAGATTCATTCTGAGTAAGCTGTGAATCATTGAAGGCTGGTTCTTTGCTCGGATCAGACGCATTCCTCGCTACAATGTAGCCAGAGGCTGAATTTGTTCGTGCTCGAGTTGTTGCGTTAAAGCTACAGTCTCCGGCAACGTTATAATTTACATCTCTTTTCCCTTCCTCATATCGTTCAACAGAGTTATCTACTGTGGAAGTTTGTTCCAAACCGTACAGCGAGTTAATCTGTTTTGCGCTCATTTCAATCTGTTGTTTAACATGCCTCTGAAACAAAGATCATTTCTTCTCGTCACGGATAACTGTTCTTTTCAGAACAAAAAAATTGCCTCCAGCTGTTTAGCTATTTAACAGACTTCTTAGCGTCTAATTAAGACAAAGTGGCGTTGAGTTCTCTAAAATGTAGATGAATAGCTTTTATACTCCTGCTGTGAAAGTATTACCCCAATTTATGTAACCAAAGAAAGATAATACAGCGAAACAGCAGCGCGGCTAGGAAAATGGAATGATTTCCTCGCAGGTAAAGCTTTAACGAATTTTTAGGCTATGGAAACTATATTGTCAACAAAAAGATGACGACGTATAATAAAGTTACAATATTTTATCTTAAAAAAAATACGTTACTTTCAAAGTCGGAGTTCCGAAGTCAATCTGAATGTATAGTTTACCACATTTATTCTTAATACTAATCACACATGTATAATCTGAACTTCGTTATGAAGGGAATGAAAAGGGCTAACTCTTGGTAATAAAAAAGGCATTTAATGTGAATCCTGGACGAATGGTGGGTGCGCTAGGATTTAGAGCCCTTGATTTGTCATGCGTTAACAAGATTTTATTCATGGAAGGTCATGGAAACTTTACATCAATTGTCCTTTTTAATCAAGTGGTTAGCAGCCATGCAAATCTTTTCAATATTGGAACAAAAGAGTGTTTTTGCATAAGAAAAAGTTCAACTCCCACAGGACTGGTTTGGAACACCAACATGGCCGCTGTTTCATTAGGGAGCTTAAGCAACGACGACAGCGACGGCAACGAGAACGGCAAAAAAGCAATTGGTTTAGATTGGTAAAATAACAACTTTGCACGTGTATCACGCTTTTTTCTACAATTCGTAGCCGTCGTTGCTCGATCCGCGAGTAAAACGTGAAGATGCCTACACGTTTTTGTCGAGGACGGGGACACAGGACGAAAGCTTCCTTTTTCTTTTCCTAAACTTTGATACAGTCCTTCAGAATTAAACTCCGAAAAAATTGCCAACGTTTGACGAATTAAACAAGCTGGAATAAGTTCGATAAAGTTTGAGGCAGCGCAGATTCTTGTTTTAAGACACCCACATGGCGGGTGTGACGTCATGTGAAAACGCTCTATATAAATCTTCTGTGCTGTTTCAAGTCTTCTAAGTCTCAAATTATGCTGCATGGCTCAGTTTCATTCTGAAGCGTGGTTTTCATTTGCTCGTCGGAATCGAATTAATCGCCATTGTCGTCTCAAAATGTGTTCACTCGATCAAGATCTACAATAGCTTGCTATCATATAAAAACATCTCTGATGTGATGCGGAACGATCGGACGATCCCGATTGCCTGGATGAGAACTTTGGGGCTATGTTCACCCTATAAAGGTTAGCTTTTCGGGGCGCCGGTATAGTGTGCACACCTATCCGATATATAACTCTACTCGACGCGGCGAAGCTTCTCTCCGCCACAGAAATCGCGCCGCCACAACCGTTCTCGTATGTGAACAGAAGCCTTATTCGTTATGATTTTCGTGGCGGCACAAAAGCTATCCGGTATAGTGTGCATACCTATCCGATATATAACTCAACACGACACGGCGACGCTTCGCTCCGTCACAGAAATCACGCCGCCACAACCGTTCTTGTATGTGAACAGAAGCCTTATTCGTTATGATTTTCGTGGCGGCACAAAAGCTATCCGGTATAGTGTGCACACTTATCCGATATATAACTCTACTCGACGCGGCGAAGCTTCGCTCGGTCACAAAAATCGCGCCGCCACAACCGTTCTTGTATGTGAATAGAAGGCCTTATTCGTTATGATTTTCGTGGCGGCACCAAAGCTATCCGGTATAGTGTGCACACTTATCCGATATATAACTCTACTCGACGCGGCGAAGCTTCGCTCGGTCACAAAAATCGCGCCGCCACAACCGTTCTTGTATGTGAATAGAAGGCCTTATTCGTTATGATTTTCGTGACGGCACAAAAGCTATCCGGTATAGTGTGCACACTTATCCGATATATAACTCTACTCGACGCGGCGAAGCTTCGCTCGGTCACAGAAATCGCGCCGCCACAACCGTTCTTGTATGTGAATAGAAGGCCTTATTCGTTATGATTTTCGTGACGGCACAAAAGCTATCCGGTAAAGTGTGCACACCTATCCGATATATAACTGTTTCCTTGGCGTGGCATACCTTCGCTCCGTCACAGAAATCGCGCCACCATCGAGTATGATTTTTGTGGCGGTGCAAAAGCGATCCGATATATAACTCTTTACGGACGGCGAGCGGTTGTACAGGCAAATTAAGTAACAAAATTAATTTTTTGTCTGCTTATCGTCACATTCATGGGACTTGGGTGCCACACAAATGAACTCTTGTTACAGTACTTAAAGCCGCCGCATAGCAAGTTCGGTTACCCAAGATGGTGTCCGCGCGCTGGTTGTTAATTGTTTGGGCTTTTACGGTTGTCACTCACTTTTGTTGTTTCAGTGCAGTTACCTTTCTACATTCTGCAAAAAGCACTGCAAATACCGTTACAAGACAGTGATAACCAGGGAATTTATAATGAATTTGGCACTAGTGAACTTTCTAGTTGTAAATAGGGTAATTGTGTTGTCCATTTACTTGTTTGTTGCACAGTCATTTTCTGCTAAAATGAGCATAATTAGAAAAAAAAACATTGGCTAATGCATACGGAAAAAATTACTCTTAATAACAATAGAGTAAAATGAAATAATCAAAAGTTTCCTATAATGTTACAAGTATTGTCTGCTGTTTATAGATAATTATGTTACTATGTAATGCACATTAAGATTCATGAAAGAAACATCGTTAACTAAACTGCAAGCAAATAGCTCTTGTCTAAATCTGTTTTTCCCTTCTCAAAACATCAAGAAGATGTTGTTTATCATTCATTCAAAATATTTCGCCGTTTCTCTTTGGCTCAAATCCCCCGGCTAATTCTTCATAACAAGCCGGCTGGTGTTGACCAAATTTGTAGATGCAAGTAACATACCATCGATTCAACGGTATCTTTGCCTGGAAACGCGGCAGCTAGGACAAAGTAAACTAAAAAAACTGGCTTTCATAGCTATCTGAAAACAAAATAGCTGAGTTTCTGACTAAAACTGAAAGGAATAAATTTCCAATATGGCGGCGAGAAGCCGCTGGGCTGAGGTTGGGTTGGACACAATAAGCTTTTTTCACACTTTTGTAGTCAGTGGAAAAAAAAAAACATATTGCAGCTTAAAGTGTAATATTTTAAGGTTTAGCTTAAAAAAGGTTAAAAGTATCCGCTACTTTCGGTAATCTAATCTTCCAGAGAACTAGAATGGTGAAAATTTTGGTTCTCCAGGAATTAGCGCAACAGAATATGGAAAAAAAATAGATTAATAAGTAAATAAATAGATATTACAATAAAAAAGAGACGATGAATAAATAAGGGTCGTTTTCCTACTGGTATCTGCATGTAATCAAACACAGTTTCTTCACACCATTTTCTCAGTTTCAAGGCACTTTTCCCTTGTTTCCTGCCGGAGTTTGCACGTTTTACTTAGCCATTTTTTGAAAATCTGGGAGAACAGAGCGCACTCTGTTTCAGTTGCAGAGAAACAAGATGTTGCTATTCCACTTCGCTAAGCCAGCGTTGGATACTGTCTTGTTTTGCATAATAAGCCTGTATCCTGTCATCTCTTGTCGCGGCAGGGATGTCAGTGCTCGTGCACCTAATGGTAGAAACGGAATCACAGTGCGACCTCGAACTGCAACTCATTCCTGAATCGTCTCTGCTTAACGTTGGTTTCCAAGGATCCTCTAAAGGTAAAACATGAACCACGTTGCTTATGTCATGACCGAGGAAATCAACGCCTGCTTTTTCATCTGCCTTAGTGCTATGAATCGCTTTTTTGGTACCTCTGATTGAAGTGGAATGATTCCGAAAACCTTTCGCCTCAAGGGTAAAAACCGAAGGCACGAAGATCCCCGAAGATGTCCCGATTTTCTTTTGTTGAAACGTCAAGCTATTTGGCAACGAGCTTCTTCTCTCAAGACGAGATTTCCACAGATTGTAGGATGGAACTTCCGAATTATCAGAATCCAATGGTCTCTTTTCACGATGAAACGACAAACCATTCAAACTGTTTACCCCGAGTTCTGGTGTAGATTCCCTCCTTAAAAAGATACAAAGCCTTGGGTCGTCTTGATAACTGTCACCCGTAAAGTTTCTTGATACGCCTGGCTTATGCACCCTGGTTTTGGGTTTATTTTTACTTGCATCCATTTATAAATATCTTTGCCTTTGACAACTAGCACGCCACTCCCGAACACTGAACGCGTTTCTCTTCCGCTCTCAAGTCAAAACATTAGATGGCAAAAAGGTCGATCCCATTCACAGCTACTTAAAGTGATCTGCAGCGTAAAGCAGAAATTTCAATCACGTACTTTAATAAACTTGTCGGAATCGGAAGCTTATTTGCATTTAGCACTTTTCAGTTCATCTTGTCCCAAAGTACCCGCAGATTAGAAGGATTAGTGTCCTATAAATAAAACACGTTCCATTCACGTTTTACAGGATACACCGCCATTATGCCATCCAGTGCTTGCAAACACCTAACCCTTCTTTATTCAAAACACAAAATGTCTTTGTAGCTTTTGATAAGTCTGCCATCTAGCACTGTTCGTTTGGTCCAAGGCTAAGCAAACTAAGCGACATGAATTAGACAGCACGATTTATCAACTTTTGTTGCCAAATCCTTCAAGCAAATAAACAGGCGCAAAACGAGAACTGCTAATTAAAAGTAGTTTCAATATTGCTCAATCGACATGTTAATAACAACGTTACGACTGGCGACAAGGTCTCCTATACAGACATTTACCCCGCACTGATACCAAAAACGCCTCGCGAACAAGCAGAAAAAAACTCCGGTCATTGTTTCATCCTACAAAAGACTTACTGAACAAATCTTTGTTGAAGGCGGCTTCCAAAAATAATGGAAGGATAAAACTAATAAATAGTGCTCTATTTTTAGACTATTGGCTATTAATCCAGATAAATTTGCCATAAAGAAGACTCTAGTCAAGGACATTCATTGTAAGATATTACCCTTAATCTGTACCATTTCAGTGTTAGGTGATTTTGTTTGCCAAGAAACTCGACAGTAACTTGGCACATTGTTCCGTAAAACATTCAATCATTCATTAATTCAACAGCCAGGAACATCTTGCTTCGGAAAAAACAAACAAAATACTGTCCCGTTTGTTTTTATGCTTATTAATGTTTTTCCGAGAAACAAAGGAAGCTTTCATCTTATCGGGAGCATCCTTAACCCTCTAAGCCCCAATACTGACATCCCAATTCTCCAGATTGATCCTCATACACTTCCTTAGAGAAAAATTGAGAGAATTCGATAGCAGATCAAAGCAGTTTCCCTTAGACGATTATTTGATTTATTCTCATATTAACCTTTTGTCTATTGATACTGTTATGAGAAAACATATGTTGGTCACTCTTGGGACTAAGTAAAAGGTCTTAAATTCACTGAATCTTTAGTTACTTGCAGGGATACAGAAAACTTGAAATACCGAGCAAGGACTCCGCGGGTCAAACAAAGCAACAACAAAAAAGTGCTTTGTTGTGGTAATGGGCGCGCATTTTTTTTTTTGCTATCAAAATGAAAACCCGCAAGGCAATATGACCGGTTTTGTAAAGTTCCGCTTCATTAAGTTTGGCCGTTTGACCGAAAAGGCGATTTTAATTACTAAGGTTAAATGTGAAGTACAGCTTTTGACATGGGCTTAAAACGTTTTCATCAAAATGAAAAATATTGAGCAGTGCTCTCGTACAAAGTCAATAAGAGAGGCAAGGATATTAAAGGACGCCCTGCCTTATTAACCACCGCATAACGAACTCAGGGTGTGGGTCAAAATTTTTTATCACTGTTAGCACTGATAAGGAACAGTCTATCACCAGTTTTGTTTTGCCGGAGAAAAAAAAAATCGCAGATCTTGCTGGGTGGTAACATTGGTACAAATTTAGCAATTTAGCTGTTCAGTACAACAGCTCGCCTCTTTGTGTTTCTTCAAACAAACTCCTGATTCATGAAGCGAAGAAATGTAGGGCTTATTATGTAAACTTGCGGTGGAAGCCGGTGATTTTCTCACACTAACAACGTTAACGTTTTTGCGTCGACCGATCACTTTAAGGTGGTTTAACTCTTTAAGCCCCATTAGAGACCAGCATCCAGCTAGTCCTAAAAACAACACAGTCTGATTAAACAAACAGGTCATGAGAATGAATTAAATGATCACTAAAGATGGAATATACTGATGGTTGAACAACTTCTCTCAAGCAGTTCCATAAGAAACGTATGAAGAATTGTGTTGAGAAAATACTGTTAAGGATATTGGGATTGGGGTATTGTTGCGGATATTGGGTTGCGGATATTGAACGTCTAGTGCCTTCGCTCCAAAAAATGATCCGAACGTAGCGAAATCAGTGAGCCATTCCCAGCTTTAGCAATGTTAAACGAAGTTGCTAACTCAAGCTGGGAAGATTTTCTTTACTCAAATACTGAGACCGTCACTTGAAGTGTTTGCTCAAGCTTACTAGCTTACTACCAGCATTTAAACTTTGCAGATCCGCGGGCCCTTGGGCCGAGAGCGGCGACGTCCAAGGACCTCA
The DNA here is from genome assembly GCF_958299795.1 of Porites lutea. Classification (NCBI taxonomy): domain Eukaryota; kingdom Metazoa; phylum Cnidaria; class Anthozoa; order Scleractinia; family Poritidae; genus Porites; species Porites lutea. The sequence continues at coordinate 22,268,001 of NC_133209.1, read as the reverse complement.
TCCCTTGGTGTCCACGCTTGGAAAATCGATCACGCTTGTAACCTTATTTCCAATTCATGAAAAAGAGCGCATACATCCGCACTTTCATATGGTATAATGGTTTTCAGTACTTCACAAACAGACGACTTAACTTTTGTTTTGTTTTTGCCTCCCTTTGATGCCTTGATGGTCTCTCTTTAATCAGTATGCCGTCGCCTCTCATCAATTTCACTAGAATCAGTTGACCAACGTCATCAACTTTAATCAGTTTTACACTTGATAAAAAAAATGATTCTCATATTTTGCCAGCAACGCACAATTCAGTAATACAAATAAATTAACAATTCTCTTAGTCACCGTTACTGAGTCTAAAAATATTTGAAAGACAAGATAATTTATTTCTAAGCGAACCACACTATTATCGAAATTCTACAGTCTATTTAAAATTAGAGGGACAAAGCCGATTTTCGCCTATAAGACATTATTTTTTTCAATATTTATAGATACAATTATCAGTCTTTTGCCAATGTTGTGAAGCGAGGATACCCACAACTTAAATATGTAATAACGACTGCACATACGGGTGCCTGCAGAAACTTTGATCAGCGGACCTTGAAATACAACAACAAGTATTACAGGAACTGTCGTTGTCGCTTCTCTGAGTCGTGGTGAAGGTAAAACCCGCCACACCTTGAAACACTCACTAATTTAGCAGTTACCCTACAGACAAAATATTTTTCAGTGCGACGGTTTACCAGATAGCACGTGGACTCTGGATGCTAATCACGTGAAATGTAAGATGTCACGTCCTCTGGTCTCCCAGGGACAAAAGAAGTCCCCGTGACGGTATTTTCTAGAACGCCTCAACGTCAGTATCATACTCCTCAGCTTGCTCTCCAGTTAGGTCGATCCTGGCGTAGTCGTCTGAGTCGATGGACTTGCAAAAATGGATGGCATACTTAAGCTTTTCGCAGAGTACTCTCTGACAAGAGTACCGAGGCATCTTAAGAAGGAAAAAGCAGGTGTACGACTCCGGTAGGTAGTGGTCTGGGGGCGAGTATTTGTCAAGTACCTGGAAACACATTTATATGCAATAGTTTTATTACGTTAAACCCACAATAGGCATGAGAACTGAAGCACGTAGTAAAGATATGAAGTTTTCTTCTTTCCTGATCGGATCCCCATACCTCAACAAAGCTTGCTATGGACGGCGGGTCTGTGGAAGTCGTGGATAATTCAACACTTCTTAGAAGTTTTCAAATCGAAACAACGCAACACCAAAATGTGCTCATTGCGTCTGTAACAGTGCAGTGTTTCACCAGGCCATTACAGAGTTTATTTAAGGTAGATACCCAGGAGAACACGCTTGTTTTGACAATCTTACATAATTAGCCGAACCCCCACAACAGCACAACAGGTCCCAAAGTTTGGCATCTTTGGCACCATTGGTTCACGGGAGTATGAAATAATAGAAACATCGCCCATGTTGGACAAAAACTTCGCTGTGACTTGTCTTTGACCGGTGTATCGAAGCAAGATCACTTACCTGAAATACAAAGTCCCTGCCTCGGAAATCCACGATAGTTCTCGGGAGTCGTGTTCGCCCCCAAACAAACCGAAGAAACAACGAGCGCTCGGCGTTGGAAAAACTTTCTAGTGTATCCCAGAACCAACGAACCAATGGAGCGCTAGCGTCTACCCCTTTATACGTCACCACGGACTTTAACAGGTCCAAAGGTATATCGGGACTGCCACACACCATTGTCTCCAGTTCAGGACCGGTAAAGAGAGACAGCAAGGGGACTGGGACCACTCGTGCCATGCCTTCTCGAACCGCCGATACCTAATGGTAGAAAAGATTCATCATATTAAGTCAAATCGAGAGGAAAAGTAAAACCATCTATCTAAACGTATTTGTGGGGACAACGTTTTACTTCACACGCTCCAGACGTTATTGACAAATTGTGGGGTCAAGATGGCTAGGTGTCGACTAGTTTTTTTCTTTGCTTTTAAGGAGCGAGACGAAGTCGCGGTCTACAAAAACACGAAACAAAAGAACGACTGACAAACGGGGCGTTTACCTACTGACACCCATCTACAGCTCTATTTCCAACATTTTGTAAAATAACACAAAATTTGAAATAATACATCATATATCAAAGGGATAAATAACTTAAAATGTATAAATCAAAGGCTCGAATTTTTTCGACCATTTCGTGAAAAACAACATCACCGTATTTGCTGACTCAAGAACTGACTGACAAGATAAAAGTTAGAAGCCAAACCAAGAACAACACTTACCTGTACATCAAACTCATGCAATCGGTAATGAAGTGCTAATCTAACATATTCTTCTCTGTTGTCCAGCGTGATTCTCTTAACCTTATTATGCAGCTGTACTTCTTGACCGCTGGCACTAGGAGTACTGAACGGCATCTCCATAGCTTCAAACGTCTCATCCATGTCCCGGATGCACATCAAACCAGGCACATAATCTTTGTCGATTTCAGCCAGGTCTGTCACTCGCAGTGACATCCCTAAAAAAATATAATAATTTGCCAAAGATTATAAGAACTTCTTTAAGGACGCTGGCGTTCACGTATATCTTAGGTCTTTAGTTAGATTCTTTAATAGATAATGACTAGCTCTCTTAAGAAATGCAACAAAAATTTGGAGTTGACGTTATTAACACTCCACTGCAATATGTCTTACCAGCCAGCTGCTGCCAAACAGGTTCAGCGAGGTTCAAGCTCAGTGGGCTGCCTGTCCTGATAGCAATTCCTATCAGCACACCCAGGAATTTGAACATGCTCAGATGCACAGGAGAGCGAGCGTCAGGATTCAGAATAAAGCAATCTCTGTTTGCTCCTGACTCTTCTCTTCCATTAGGGGTGACAATCAGCAACGGAAGAGAGCCATTTTGAAGCTCATCGCACATTTCCGCGATGGACTCCGAGTAACCACCTCCACAGTCATCAACACTTTCGCCAATGAACTTGACCTTCCAAACACGATGCGGGAGGAACAAGCTGTCGGGACCAAAGTTACTCATCTTAAAGCAGGCCTGACCGAATACCGATTTAGAGCCGTCTGGTCCAGTAAGACCACCTTTGGATCTGTACTTTTTGATCTAAAAGAAAAATGTATTATGCTGACGGATCAGGTTAGCCTTCTAATAGAAATATATGGTGGATTATGGGGTTCAGTACAACAAACACGTTGTACTTAAATTGTACAATGAGCTGCATTTGATGAAAAACAAAAAAGGAAAGATGTGTATGTGCGTATGACTTGCATCAGTGTCATCCAAACACTCATTAAACATGATGAAAATGTTTCTTAAGCTTTTGAAATTGTTTGGTGCAATCTTCACGCTTTCTACCAATAAATGTGAAAGTGTATTTACGAAAAACGAAGGACACTACGTAATTCGAGGCTGACGTTACTAAAGGATTTACCTGTATTCTGTTTAGTTCAATCACAGGACCATGCTGTCGGTCACGAACCATGGTTGTCTGAACTACTTTACGGAAGGCTGCTTCCTACAACAGTCACGACGAAGTGAGTGTTATAAAGAACAATTGTCGGACAAAAGAATAACACTGGGATTCTACAGAATGAAATACAAAAGTTTTATCTTGGTAACAAAAGGCAAGTGGGAAAAGGCATTTAGATAGGAAAAGTTAGCGAAAAACCCGCCAAATGTTAGTTACCATGGCATCTTTTAGTGTGGGCGTGGCGGTCGAGTCGTTAACACCTCGAACTTCGGACCTGTAGATCCCGGCTCAAGTCCCTCATTTTTAGACCAAAAACTGTTCTCCACTCTGTTTCTCTTAATCCAGGCCCGGGTTGTTCAACCGTTGGATAGCACTATGCAACGGATAAACCACTATCCAGGCAGATAAATATTAGGAAAACCAGTGGATAGCGTTATCCACCTTTTGAACAACTGGGGCGGGCAACCACCACATACTACTGTGGGCAATCCTGAGATCGACCAGAATCCCGGAGCGGAAGGGGAAAGGAATATCCCTAGGTGTCTCATGCTACATAAACCGGGCTTAGCTCCGGCTTAGTGGGCCCCGCAGGTCCGTGGGGGGGAACTTCTGCATTTTTATGGCATTTTTGTCATTGAGAAATTCCGGTATATAGTAATGTGTGGAATGCAAGTAATAAGTCTTTATAGCTAGGGCGCTTACATTTGTCAGAACTGGCTGCGCACCACACCAGTTCAATCGTAAGGAAAATCCTACTGTTAATCAATACTATCCAGCCAGATCAGCTTATTCTGAATAGTACCCACGGATGTGATGCCGGGTTTTAGTAAAAATTTCAAAAAAAGAACTAATATTCCATTTTCAAATCAACCGGTCTAGCCGGCCAGTTCTGACTATGGAAAGCACCCATAGCCTCGGTCCCCACCTTGCCCGATGGTATCAATACACCTCTCAACGAATCAAGCGCTACCAGTGGTTCCTGACCAGCATGTTCCTTTAGTCGGGGTTGCAGATCAAACATGGCGAGCGAGGAACACACGAGATCTGAGAAGTGGTGAAGAAGCATGAGGCGATTTCGAAGAGTTCCCAGGAAGATTGACTGTAGATGGTTATACTCCATCGGGACTTCCCTGGGAAGGCGACCGGCATTGGCGGGTTTAGTGGTGGACCAAGCGATCGTGTGAGCCGAGCCACATGCCACACGATTTGTCTTTTTACCCTGAGAAGGAAAGGAATTGTAAAACAAGGATATTAAAATAAGAACTGACAAAACAACAGACACAAGGGTAACAAAAAATGTTAAAGTTGCATGACATTTGTCACAGTCACTGACTCATTTAACTCTATTTAAATGCACAGCCCCCTGCCCCCCCCCCCCACCCCTCCCACTCGCCGTTAAGCGGACACCATAAAAGGATCCCAACCATTTTAGTCACTCGCTTAAACTCCCATTAAGGCGAACATCTTACTTAGACCGTCAATCATTGCCGCGACTAACCGTGACCGACTTAGAGACTTACGCGCTTCAGTTGGACCCTCCATAATACGGATACATTTCTATTAAAATAGTTTTCTCAATGTTCCCGAAAATAACAGTCCTCATACATATTTAACGTTTACAATATGATGCGGACCTTTGGATTTCTCTCTCTAGCGTCCATATTATGCAGGTAATAGACGGTTTTCGAAACTAATCAAAGTGTATGAGAAACGTACGAAATTTTCGTCATATTACCTGGGCTAGAAACACAATGAAAAATTTTTCGATACTATTTGAATGGAAATTGAGAGAAGTGTGTCGTCACGTTACCATAGTAGCAAAATTTCTGGATCACGACAATAGGAAGCGAAGGCAAAGAGAACTGGAAAAACGCAAAGGTTTATAACAGCAAAACAACAACTGTGCACGTGAATCACGCTTTTTTGTACGTCTCTTGGCCGTCTCGCGTTGCACGACTGCGACGTAATACTTCTTAATTTCACGCACCCGCTTTACGAGGTAGATGACCAAAAAGCAAAATTTTCCCTTTCTTTTTTAAACTTAGATACGGTCCTTTCGGATTTAACCCCACAAAATGCCGCCTTGACAAATTCAGTAAGATCGTCGAAGTTTTAGACAGTGCGAATTCGCTTTTTAAGTGATGTTTTCGGTTTGTTGTTGTCCAGAAATTTTGCTACCGTGGCAAAGTCACGTAACAACTTCTCCTCTCTATTGAACTAGTAAAGAATTCCCACCTGCAAAGCTGTGACCAGCCTTGGTCTTTGAATAGCGTTGGTGGAACCATCTCCTAACTGTCCCTCGTCATTGTCACCCCACGTGTACACCTCACCTGTGTCGGTACACGCCACACAGTGCAAAGAGCCTGTTGCTATGGCGATGACTTTCTTGTTTTGTAACGCTGCCACCCTTTTTGGGCGTCTCACATGATCATCTGAGCCGTGACCGAGGCGGTAGTAATCTCCTTTACCCCTGCACAAAGTAAAAAAGACCTACTGTACAAGGGCTTAAAGGGAATAGTCAAGAGTAACGCCCAGTTTTACAATGATCAAAATGAAAGAAATTAGCAAGCAAACAAACAAAGAGGCAAGGGAAAAAGTAAAACACGAACGCTCAATAAGCTAGGTTGATAATTGATAGTTACTAATTTTTAGCACTTCATTGTATAGTACAGTGCAAATTTACCTATTTCTTTTGAAAAGGCAACATGATTACACATTTTTAAGAAAAAACGTGATATATTTGTTGCACCAAATTACTGTAGTGTTAGTTTTAGTGTTTAACCGATTGTATATGTTGTGGGTCAATTTTATCCTTGGTTTAATTTTTATTTCCTTTTGTTTTAAACTCGTTACCATACATTACCATCCCCCAAAACAAAGGGAAATAAAATTTAAACCAAGGATAAAATTGAACCACAACATATTTATACGACATGAAGAGCTAATGGGATGGCATCTGAGTGGAGTTACAATAACCAGAAGTAGAGATATTGGGGGTAAATTTCAGTGAAATTTTTATCAAGGGAAAGGAATTTTAGTTCGAGCTGGCGGGGAATTCGAGTTAATCGAGTAAAAATGACTGAAAAGTGGGGTGAGATCCAAGGGAAATGGGACTAAGTTCGAATTAGCGGGGAATTCGAGTTATCGGAGTCCAAGTTATCGAGGTTCTACTGCAGCTTGTAAGGACATTCAAGGAACACCATACTAGCTAATAAATACAGTATGGTAGTCATGGCCCCTTTGTAACTGTAATAGTAAGTTCATCACTTACCACGTGTACACTGCACCAGACTTGGTCAGAGCTACAGAGAATTGCGAACCGCACTCAACTTTACACACACCAGCCCTCATGAGTGAATCAACCTTCATAGGAATCTTACACCCATCACTTCCCCCGCGACCGAGCTTGCCATAATCCCCGTCTCCCCAAGACCAAACACAGTCATTGTCCGTCAAACACAGCGTCTGCGCGTCTCCGCTTCCGCATGCCACGTCTATGACACGATGTCCGCGAAGTGCCTCCACCACTTTTGGCAGTAGCTGGTCTTCACTGTCACCGTGGCCTAGTCTTCCGTATCTTCCCTTACCCCAAGTGTACAACTCTCCGTTGCTTGTGATGCAAGCGCTGTGGGATCCACCACAGGCGATGTCTACTAGTGCTTTGCCTCGGAGAGCTTCAATAACACGTGGACGATCACAAGAGCTAGAAAAATTGAGGCATTTGTTAAATGACTACTGTGTGGAATGTTTACACGAAGTAATAAGCCCCCCCCCAAAAAACTTCTGATACCAAAATAGAGTAATTAGCCCAGTACTGACAACAGCTAAACCTCAACAGCACTTAATATTTACTGGGACGAACAAACATACAAACAAACAACGAGGCAAAATGGGGAAACAAAAACACCGAACACAATATACAAACAGACACACTCCATGCAGTCAAATGGACATGTCAACAGATTGGAATAACGCAGACATTAAAACGGCATAAAGAGAAAGAAAAGTTGTCCAAAGTAAACCAACAGTCAAAAAGCTTTTTGTAAAGCAAAATCAACCGCGGTGAACCTCACATTCACTTAGAATTACAAAACATACCTTTAACGATGCAAAGCAGTACGGATTTTGGCCAGTTCGACTAGTTTGTGAAGATATATATATATACTTTTGGTCTCAGACCTCGTACCAGCGAAATGAGTACTTATCATTTCAAATGACCGCTTCTAAACTGACAGGCAAAGGGAAATTTCTTCAATCAGAAATAAGGAACCGTGAGTTTAACTAATAAAAGTACTTACTTCCGGCTACCATGCCCAAGTTTGCCGTCATCCCCTTCTCCCCAAGAGTAAACACCACCGTCCACGGACAGTGCTATGGCGTGCTTGCCTCCAGAATGCACTGCAACCTTTTTGATGACCACGTGTTGCAAGGATTCTATTAACCGCACTGACGTCACCGTGTCTGTTCCGCCAAGTCCCAGACGACCACCGTGTCCGTAACCGGTGGCGTATACCTACAAAGAAATGGTAAAGAGTAATGTTTAATCTGAGACGTTTCCAACTTAATTTGCCAGATACAGTTAACAAACGCTAGAGGTAATGGCTCCCAGGTGCTTCCCATGTTCTTGAGAATTCCGGCAGTTTTAGAGCATTGTGGACCGATGCGATTTCTAAATGCTTAAGTATAAACGACTGAAAAGAAGCAGAATGAAAGCTATACGACAACGCAATAGCTAACCAACTCACAGATTTAGGAGCACCATAAAAAGCCCAAAACGTGGTCTGAGTGCTTATGTAAACAAAAAATACAGTCGACTCTCTCTCAACAGACACCTCTATAAGACGGACACCTCCCTAAAACGGACAACTAGAGTTGGTCCCTGCCTTTGTTTACTCCCTTTATTTGACTCTCTATAACACGGACATCTCTCTAAGACGGACACTTACTGCTGGTCCCAGAGGTGTCCGTCTTAGAGGGAGTTGACTGTACAAATATTTAGGACGTAAAATGCGACTCCAACAGCACAAACCTTTCCATCTGCTGTAACTGCAAAAAGAGTTTGCTCTCCTCCAACAATTTGAACAGGCCTTATAGCACTGAGGGCCTCACAGGGCTGTGGAAACTTGACCTTTCCGCCCTCAATCCCGCCGAGCTGACCGCGGTGATTGTGCCCCCAGCCGTAAATAGTTCCACTTCCACCCCAGGTTACCGTCCAATCTGAGGGGCGTCTGAACACCAGACAAGCTAGAAGTTAGTGACTAGAATGGATCTTTCAAAATCTGGTTTCCAATTACAAGGAAACACTTTAGCCTTGTGATTTAGACTCTCGTGGTTCTACTTTAAAGTACTTTGATCCGCCGCAACCGTTGTCGCAAACGCAATGCAAGGCTAATCTCCAGGTTGCTGTCACACATGCTCGGCACGTATGTAACCAGCATTTGTTTGGACTTCCACTAAGAATGAATGGCATGTATTGTACGCAGTCTAATCACGCGGGTTTGATTGTGCTATCACTCGTAATCTGATCACGCGTGCTTTAAACTTCTATTATGCAAAGCAAAACTTTGGAGCATAATCATGTGCATCGATCTCTCCTGCACTCCCTAACATTTGTTTATTACCAGTATGTAGTATTTCTAGTGTAGTACCTTTGCCTAAACTACCAAATGAATAATAAAACGAGTTTCATTCCCCTCCAATCTAAAGAGCAAACAAATTTTTCGCTCGCAACTTTGTTAATGAATATACAGGAACAGTACACTAAGACAAATAATCAGTAAAAGCATTTCACACGACCTTTTTCTCTCTCAGACAAGAAGGATTTCGATTCGCAAAATACACTCACTGGTTAAGCCACAATAGAAGTTGTTCGTCATGTTCTCGTCTAAACATCTTGTGGTCTGTATAGTTTTCGGCGCCTTCGTCGCTATCCTGAACCATTTCTGAAATTTTCTCCTTGACTTCCATCTGAAAGTCGGACGGAAGAGGTGTCCTTAACTCCAGCGATTGTGCAACTCGCGAAGCAACGCAGAAACGTCTGAACCAGGCCCACTCGTGCCCGTCCGCACAACATGGAAGAGCATCGAGGCCAAGGTCACAGGCAAACGCGACAAGAACCTGTGGAAGAACAAAACAAGGCAATGAGAAAACTGAATAAAAAATACTTACACCTGCCGTAATTTTGCCTGCTTGTTAACTTCTACTAAATGAGATAATCGATTTGTCTTTTTATAAACAGGATCACCACCTTTACGGTACATACGACACAACTCTCACATATCGAAGACAATAACTCACTTTGAAAAAGTCGCTATGAAAAAGGTGTTTGCCTCCTCTGACAAGCTGTTCCTCGTACTCGTACTGTCTTCGTAAAGTGTCCGGAAGTCCTCGGATTAGTTTTCCCAGTGCCGAGGACGCAACAGCCTGAGGAAATAAATAAGAATCAAGAGCCTTTCCAACACACGCCCAAGAACACCCAACATCTAGTAAATTACATTATTATGTTATAGAACGACGTTACTCAAAAAAGTATACGAGATTGTTGTGTAGTAGAGACACATCTGTATTACGGACTGTACAGTTGGTCCTAGAGATACGAAACACCTTTCTATTAAAGGACTGTTCCGTTGTACTTAAGAGCCGTTGTGCTTTAGAATACGAACAATTCTGCAAAGTGAACATGTGGGTCTGTTCGTTTGGAGTCCGCGTTGACTGTATTTGAATCAATGTGATAATCTAAATAAGTTCAGTTTCATTTCAGTACAGTTTGGTCGAACGTCAGCTCGAGCCATATGAAATGTAATACGCCATTTGCACGGTGACGTCATTTTACCACTATGACCAGAATCCTTCAGCGTTTGCTTTCTAGTTTTGTAAACCTCGCTGGGATTGCCAAATTTAAATATGAAAGGAAAAACGAAAAGGTGGTAGTACTAAAATGACGCTGTCATGCCTGTTAAGAAGGAACATATAAGCCCAAGCAAGGAGCAAAACCAATGGAAATCAGTCCAAATGGTCACTGGACCTTTGCCAATTGAATGTACCAAATGTTTCCGTATTTAAAAGTTGGTCTGAGAAAACAGTCGACATTTCGCGACGCCATCAATGCGATCCACGCGAAATGACATCCGAGAAGCAAACGCAGAAATTCCATAGGACGAATCACTACTGAGATCTGGGTGGTGCTTCTAATCGCGCTCGTCAGAAACATCTTAATCTGGTGTTCCTGTGGCACTTAGGCAGAAATCTTCGAGCTATCACGGGCAACTACAAATAAGTTGCCCCTATTAATTTTATCAGGGGCACCTCGGCAGGGAAACTGGACTCCTTTCGACTTGATTTCGTTTCCGTAAGTTTTCCGTAAGTGACCAACGCGGATCCGTAATCAATGATTACCTCTAGCTTAATATTATTATCAAGGCTGGAATGGGATACTTTTTGGAATGCAAGGGTTAGTCACCACTACCTACCGTGCTCATACGCTGGTCACTGTTCTGCTTTAGTTTAATGAGTGGTTGATCGTACGTGAGGTTGTATCCGAAAAGGCTGGGTACGTCAATCGATGGTCCCACTTCTGACAGCACAAGTTTTCTCAACCGGCTTAGCGCCCACGTTCTTTGGCCAGCGGAGAGAGTGTTGAGTTGTGCACATGCGGATAACGATGAAGCCAGGCGAGGGATCTGGGCTGTATCGCCAAGCGTTTCCAGTTTAAAATCTGCAGAAAATCAAAACATCATGTTGTTTTGTCAAGTACTGATTAAATCAGTTTTAATACCTGAAATATCTGTTGGGGGTCAATTTTGGGTGATCGCCGACACACACAGCGGTTGAGCAACTCATCCAACTTTACAATAAAGTGTCTCTACAAAAATGTCCTTAACGTATGAGTTAGGCAGAATATTCTACTACAGAGATTAAGCAGCGATGGATTTTGCAACGACACGAAAAAAGAACGACGCCAGTATCAAATCATCTAAACAGAACCAGCTTGGACAATGAAAGATTTATCAAGCGAACGAGAGAATAGCGGGAAGTCCAGAACGGGCAAGGGCGGCCCATCTAGTTTACTTGGGTGCAGTAGCCAATCAGAAAACAGGACTCATCTTTCCCACTCGCGGAAGCAGCCATGTGTTAGGGGTTTCTTCGACGGGGACAGCTCCTCTAGCGAGAGTACTCCAGGACTCTGACAAAGCTTTGATACTTTCTTCCTTTAATTACTGGCGGCAACACAAACGTCTACAGCTCAGTTTCTTACAACAGCTAATCACTCTCTACTAACCATCCAACTATACAACTTATATAAGCATAACGCAGGTACGTTTAGGCTTGCTGATCATGAGAGTTACGAAAGCTATTCCGAATGACTTCTAACGAATTTCCCGTTGTTAACAAAAGTGGAATAAACAATCCTACAAGAGAACCAATGAAAGCTCGACAGCTAAATCCACGAGGCTAAACCTTAAACCAAAACAGGAACTCTGATGTAGGTAATAATCAAGGTCAGCAATAGTCCCAAAACGTACCCACTTGAAAACTGACAATCAAACTTAATTAAACCCCAAGCTTGATGACACTTCTGTCGACAAACCCATTAAAAAAGTAATAACACTCAAAAACCTGTTAACGCATATATTGGTTAACCTTGATTCTCAAACCCAAACATAACGAAACTTAAATCACGAGAAGAACAAAGAACAAACAGAACTGTCATCAAAAATCCTTATGATAATAATATCAAAAATAACCACAAGACTACTTCATAACACATGCAATAATAACCGTTGTAACTCTGTAATTGATACTCCACAGAGTCAATTTATTTAATCTTCAGAGAGTCAAGTATAAAAATAAATAATAAAAATGCCCTTTATTTGAGTGTCAATGTATTTAGGACGGAAGTACTAATTGGGGACACTATATTTTACATCTCCAACTGGAGACGAGACCGCCATTTCACGTGATTATCCGAGCCACGCGAAGCTCTAGCCGCTTGCAGGGCAAGACAGTACCTTTATTTCTCAGTTACTTTAAGACCCTGAGTATTGGTCCGGCCCCGGGAATTGAACCCGCGACCTCCCGCTCTGCATTCAAGCACTCTGCCGACTAAGGTAATCCTGCCACGTGAAATAACCAGTACGAATTTTATGGCAGTCAATAAAAGACACACGTTTAAAAAAAGGAGCGATGCTAATTTTCTAATAATATCAGATCATAAGTTGACTTAGAGCTTAATTTACCGACCTCGAGCAAGCCTGCATTATAAGACTGAGTTGCTAGAATTGAGAGAGAGTCTACTACAAAAAAAAAACGTTCTTACCCAGAAGACAGCGAGCCAAGTCAATAGAAGGCCTCGACTGCAAGGCTCTGTCCGATAATACGTCACAAGGAGCGGCAGCTGGGGGGATTGGATACACTGTGAAACGCCAGCCCCAACCATTTACTGAGCTGTCACTGACAAACTTCCAGCGGAGTTCGTCTCCACTCATGCGCAGTTCACTCGACCAATCAGACCACTCACGGCCAGAACGAACAGAGACAACACGTCCAGTGCTGTCCATAATGGTTAGCGGATCATGCCTGAAAGAAACATTTCGTTATTAGTGGTAATCCTATGAACCGAATACTACCTAGGCGATGATTGGTCATGACCATGTGACAGAAGAATCGTTTTTTTTTTTGTTTTGTGAACGGTCTTTTAACTGTTCTCACATGATACGAGATTATTCCGGACGGGGCGTAAAATTAAACGCCTTGGAAAAGGTTTAACAAGTGCACAAGGCGTATTTTCTGTTCATGTTTGTCTTTGCGGTATTTCCGTCGAGTCGATCAGAAATCCGAAGGTTCTTAACATTTTGAGGACACTTGTGATCTATAATCGAACAGTCGCACCATTAAATGGAATCTGTCAAAAAGACAGGATATGCGCTAGAAGGTAAAGGACTTCAGGGATGGGACCCCCTAAGATGGCATGAACGTTGTGGCTAGGCTCGACTTGTTCTATATGGTGTCAAACATCCTTTCAGTGGTAAAACTGGTTCCATCTCATTCAAATTATTTTGCCATTTCTGATTGGCTATAATACCCCAGGGGATTCTTCATGACCAGCTGGCGCTGACCAAAGTTGAAAGATGCGGAAATATACTATCGACACGACGGTATATTGCCAAAAATATACGATCGCAAGTTTGCTTCCGGGAAGCGGCGCGGTAACCTAGCTGTTTTGATGAGCTCAGAAATCAAGAAAATGGCGGAAGGCACCACGGCCGTCCGAAGACGAAATAGCAGAACTACAAACTAAAACTGAACTAAACTAATACAAGAATACGAGTCTAGAAGGAGGTAAGGATGTTAAGAACTTAGAAATATTTTGAATGAATGATAAAAAAAAAATAAAAATAACAATAACAATAAAATAATAACAGTAACATTGATCGGCCTTTATATGATATGAAGAGTTGTGCAGATCTCGGAGGCTTTTATGTACCCTTCTCTTTCTGCATCGATCTTCTCGATTCTTACTCAGCCTCATTCAATAATTTTTAAATATTTACAACACAGCTGAGGAAATGAAGGTAGCTTGGAAGTTACCTTCTCTCAGTTGAACTTTGTTTGTCAAATTCGACTCTGAGTCCCTCCGCCCCTGGTATCTTGACCACTCCAGTGGTGTTAGTATCGTCTGTGTACGGATGGCTACTCTCCTGTACCACGGGTTGGAAGTTACTGTGTATGCTGCTGTTATCTGTGGCCACGTCCTCTAGCTCTGTGATGCACAGCTCAAGAAGCATCGAAGCTATCTGCAAGTCAAAGTAGTAGTTTTCATCACAATTTCCTGAAGCAATACTGTAGCGGACACTTAGAATGGCGGGGAATGCGAACATAAAGCTAATTCAAGAAAGGTTGCTTCGGACATTGGGAATAGCCCATTTTCAGTTACAGTTGGAAATGAGGCTGGAGTTGACCTTGTTTTGATACAACCCTGCTTGCTTTATTATGTAAATCATGTTTTTGTTATTCTAAATAGTATTTTTTAAGCAAAATTTACATTAGAAAAGGAAGGAGGTCTGTATCAAAACAAGGTCACCCTCAGCCTCACGTTCACTAAAAGGCTAGGACACCAAGCCCACAACTGTAAAATGGCCTATTGCGCAGTGGGCACATATTGATTGGTGTTCACTGAAGCAAATAACGGCAGTGAGTTCCGTATGCCCAAATGGCCAATGGCCAACTATTGTTAATTCCCAGTACCCAAAGCAACCTTTATTGAATCAGCTATGTACGAAAAGAGTCAGTAAATCTGTTTTTTGTTTTTGCTTGCCTGTTTTCAGCTCTGAGGGCCCTTAAGGGTTCTATAACAGGGGTCAGATTTCGCGGTTAAATTACGTTATCAATGAATGACTCACTTCTGGTTTTGTTTGTGCCAAAGCCCTTAGGACTTCAGACAACACCTCTCTACCGTTTTCACCAGCTCTATCAGCTACAGCAAGCTTCAACAGCTCCACCAGAAGTCGCGAGTCATCTTGACCAAGGCTGATGGTGAACTCGTCCACTCCATCGATAAACGACTTCCGAGAACAACTCGCCACTGCTGTTAAGGTAGCGTCATCGAGGGAGGCTTCCGAACCAGAACCCAAGGACACGGCGTCATCATCTGTATCTGAAGGTTTGGAGTCGCCTCGAATGAAGGAATGCGGATCCATAAGCGATCGAACTACAGCATCACGCGAGTAAATAATTTGCAGGGCAGTCAAAATGTGGCCAAGCGCCTGCTGGCGTTCGTAATTAGAATTAAGCGAAAGCACGATTTTTGCCAAAGAAGGTCTGTGTCTGTGTTCCCCATACTCGTTGCTTTCTGCTTCGGCTGCAGCACTCTGCTCTTGGGAGTCTGGGCTGAGGCAAGACGCCCCCAGTGGATCTCGGGAAGTAGGAAACATGACAGGCTCGTGCGTTGCGGGCGCCGGGAAGTCAGACTCGGCCCAGGCCATACTATGAGAGGAGCCACACGCAACTCGATTGATTCTAAAATCTTCTAGTCCTAAGACCAGCTGTGGGCGGCGATTTACCGTTGTCGTACCATTCCCTTGTTGACCGTGGTCATTGTCACCCCATGCAAAAACCTTGCGTCAAAACAGAAAAAAAAGACATTTTAATATGTAACTAATAGAGCATGCTATCGATGATGACATTTCGATGACTAAACTACTGTCGGTCATTTTCGACTTTTCTACGAAAACGTTTTGTATGAGTTTTGAGTTTGTCGCCTGGTGTCCGTCAAAAAAATCAGGACCAAAACAAGTCAGTTCCCTCTATCTCGTTCAGTATGTTGACAACGGCTAATACTATTATTTATGACGTTCTTTTGAGTAGTATTGTTATAACAAGAGGTTAGTCATCTTCTACCGTGTGGCTTCAACCTTAAAATCTGATACTGAGACCCTACAGTGTGACCTGCTATTGAGCTAAGCTTCCAAATAATGCTGCTCACGTTTCAGCTCAAAGTGCATGTACTTTTATTTTACGAGTCTATCAAAGCTGCCAATCAGTACTCTCTCGTAATGCTAATTTTTATTCTTGCCTGTCAATGCACCGCCGCCAAGCAAGTTTCACTAGGGAAGGTGGTATCTACGGATTAGGAATAAATCATAGATTTCACTCACTTGTCCTTGTTCTGTAACAGCCAGACAGTGTAAAGCTCCCACAGCAACGTCCACAACTTTCTTGTCTTTAAGACCTTCCACCACTTGAGGCTTACGGACATGGGAGTCGTTGCCGTGGCCAAGGCGGAAGTAATCGCCCTTACCCCTACAAAAATGTAACACGGGTACTAAGTGTGTCTGATATTGCATAGCTCTCTTCGGTCATGATGGTTACCATCTAAGAGTTCAAGACGAACTGCTGCTAGCTAGCCGCAATAAAGTAAATATGCCGAGTTGGAGAAAAAAACAAAACAAACAAAAAAAAACTTCGTTTTACTAGGTATGTTAGCCAGAGGAAATGATGAATAATTTAGTACATGATATAAAGTTCAATATCCTTCTTGTAGTTTGTTGAGTAGGTAGAAGGAAATTTATCACCTAAAGCTTTGAATCTCGTCGTACAACAAATCTCACTATTTAGTCAGAACAGAGCCTGGTCAATCTAAAGATTCATTATCACTGTTCGACATTAAAAAGGCAGGGGCCCTCTACTTTAGCACTTGTTGATGGAAAAAAACATGCGTCATTGACTTTAGAGTACAGTACCGGATGGATATATTATACCCGACGCAAATTCAGAGTATAAAACGCAAAGCACGAAAATTTGCACTAAAATTTACAACTCATTTCCTTTCCATACCAGGTCCATACTTGTCCGGAGTTTGTGAGCGCGAGAGAGAATTGGGCACCACACAGAACCTTACAAACACCCTGTCCTTTGAGTTTCTCTACTACATGGGGTACACTGCAGCCCTCACTTCCACCTCGCCCCAGCTTTCCAAAGTCTCCATCTCCCCACGACCAAACGCAACCGTCGCTGGTGAGCGCGAGGGTCTGGGCGTCACGGCTTCCACAGGCAACGTCTATTGCATGCTGATTTGACAGAGAGCGAACCTGAAAATACCCCAGTAAAGTGTAAATTGAGTAATATCAGAAATGTATCGCCTGTGGAAAATCCTGAAATTACTAAGGTATAAACCGTAATACTATGCTACACCTCGCTTCTTCGAAGTAATATACAGCTATTCACAGCAAGACAGAGTTATGGACCACTAAAAAGAGATCTTCACCGTTATATAGTGACGATGGCTTTATTATTCTCTCCATTAAGAAAAAATGGTTATTTAGTAACAGTTACAATCAACGTAATCGACGCAAAAAGGCAAATCAAAGTAAGAATCTAAATTTAGGCATATCTTCACAGCACGACTCTAAAAGGTAGCCTTCAAATAAGCTACAGTCTTTACAGTTGTACTTCGTAATAGTTTGAGGGAGTAAGCCGAACGGCTCTGTATACAAAAGAAGGGTGCTGCCGTTCCCATTTGCGGCACACCTTACCTGTTTGGGCCTTAATTGTGTTTGGTTGTCTCCATGCCCCAGACGGCCATATTCACCAAGGCCCCAGGTAAAGAGTTCACCCGTAGACATGACAGCTGCACTGTGTGAACTGCCGCAAGAAATCTCTTGAACAAACTTGCTTTTAAGCGCCTCAACAAGCTGAGGTCGGTCGTAATTTCTGGGGTGCAAAATAAAAAGAAATCTTCTTTGAAACTAGAAAGAGTGGTAACGAAGCAGTAACTAAATAAGAATTAAGAAACAGGGTGAGATCAAGGCGTGCCTTTCGTGAGAAGCTGAAGACTTAAAAAAACTACTGTATCCAACAACTTATGTGCTAGTTGTCCGGGCCGTGTTAAAGAGTACGTTAACCCCGTGGTCACTAATCAAAAAAATAAATAAATGAACGAAAGCACGTAAACATTAATCGATCAATCACTCAGTCAACCAACCAACTAACCAATCAACCAATCAGTCAATCAATCAATCAATCAATCAATCAGTTAATCAGTGGAGC
Source organism: Porites lutea (assembly GCF_958299795.1). Classification (NCBI taxonomy): domain Eukaryota; kingdom Metazoa; phylum Cnidaria; class Anthozoa; order Scleractinia; family Poritidae; genus Porites; species Porites lutea. The sequence continues at coordinate 22,249,981 of NC_133209.1, read as the reverse complement.
AATCATTGCAGTTTACGAGAGGGTTAGCAAAAGAAAAAACTCAATGCACTGATTCCTAACAGCAACAAAAATAACCTGTCAATTGAAAAAAATGACAAACAGTACGCTAAGTGTTTAACCTTTCTCGTATACTATATACTAACGTCGTTTCTTACATTTTATTGCCATGTCCAAGTTTTCCATCTTCTCCTTCTCCCCAAGAGAACAGTTTTCCTTCGATCGTGATGGCCATGGCATGTCGTCCCCCAGAATGCACTGCAACCTTCTTTACCACGAACGGACTTAAAGTGTCAATCTGTCGGGGCACAAGCACGTTACCGGATATGGGTCCCAGGCCTAAACGGCCGTTAGTGGACTCTCCACAAGCGAACACTTTGCCTTCCAAGGTTACAGCGAACAAACTTTTTGAGCCCCCACTGACTTGCTTGACTTTAAGACTCGATAAAACGTCGGACACTGATGGCATCTTGATCTAAATAAAAAGGTTAAAAAGAGATAAAGTCATTTATCAAACATTTGTAAGTTTTTCAGTGTTTGGGAAGCTGATAGTTCTTCTCGAGTTCTATCAAGATGGAAAGAAGACGTCCTATCTGGTTTTAGTTGCTGTCAGAAATAAGCCAGTCACATCCTTCTAGTTAAGCCTGTCCTAGTCATTCACATAGTTTATTCGTTCACTATACAATATCCATCTCCATTTTTTCTTCATCTCCTCGCCAGTTTAAGCTGTCCCATTAAAGTACAAATCCCGTAATGTCCTTCATAAAAACTACTCACTTCATCTCCTATTTAAAACAGGTATGTTTTTCATTTTCCCGGCAGTGTCCTCTGTTAACTTAAGCAGTGTCCCATATTAACTTACACTTCCCATGTACCATTTCAATCCCCCAAGTTTACATACGCAGGCCCTTTACTACTCCAGCCGCAACCTACAACAGAGGTCAAAAAAACTTGGGACACTGTGGAAAAACCCTTCCAAGGGCTTCTTACAAAGCCCTCTGTCTGCTCCAAAGACAAATTTTTTGATCGGCTTTGCTTCATCTCTTCATCCACTCTTACCACTACAGGAATGTTGTGCCCCAAAATGGAATCATTTCTAACCAGTTTGTTCAAGATTAAACACTGTTTGTTATAAGAGTGGGAGGTCTTTAGTTTAAATAATATCACTGGGAAGGTCCCAACACTTTTGACCTCCATTGCATATTAGGCCAGTAACGTCACGTCGACCTACCTTGGATCCTTTCAGACCTCCCAACTGATCCTTATCATTAAGACCCCACACAAACACCTTGACTTGCCCTTCCGGTGTTGGTTCCACGGTGGTTGCAGGCTTTCTCCTCAGCGCTCTTCTCCGTCTGGCTGCTTCATCCTCTTCGTCTAACGCTAGGAAGGAAAAGCTGGCGGCCATATCATCTTCATCCGCTTTAGCACGAGCCGTCAGACTGATTCCATGAATCTTGCAATCGATACCACTACTCTTACACTGCCGGATGCCGATCTCTAAGAAGCGGTATTCCTGCAATGTAACAAAGTTAGCGAGTCAGGCCCCGTTTACTGTATATGGAACTCCTCGTTAGAAGAGTCACTCGCCTACCCAAGCTACCTTAGGCGAGCCAACTTTTCCTTCATTTCCTTACAAAGCGTGGCAAACTTTTACGTGGGAACAAAACGTGGGCTCGGCTAGAAGACGGGTCATCCTTTTTCGACGATAAGGTCACCCTTCAAGATGGCCCAACTTTTCTCCTTATAAACACTTTGACTCGCCCAGTCGGGCTAACTCGGTCAAGGCGAGACAATCAGAGCACGCGCGAGCGCTGCTGCCTCGGGCGAAGGGGTCAAATTTGTTCTCTCATAAATGTTTGCTTATGTTCACTCAGCTGGGAGGCAGACCCTCTTTTTCAGGACAGTTTTTCTACAAATCACAGACGACTTTGGGAGGAAAGGGTAGAACCTATTTTCAGTATTTAAATGAGAAACACAAAAACGCCACTCGCCTCTGGGGCGTCTTCGAGTAGGGTGACAATGGAATCCGTGGCACTGATATGAACAGTTTTAATTTCCTTCAGCATCTGAATGCTGTCCCCAGCTGAAATGACCACCACAGACGGCATGTAGCTACTGTCTGAAGGATCCACTTTCATGGTCAACCGTTGGATTAAAAGATCGGGATACAGCTCCATGCGTATCCAGTGCTGTTTAAGAGAAAACACAATAAATAATAAACTTCGCAAGTGAAAACAAGAGGTAACAAGCCTTTCCTTACATAGCTTCCGCCCAAGACGTTCTTTTGGCTTGTCACGCAATCCTTTGTGGGGAAGGAACGCGTGACGAAACCCTGAGAAAGTCTGTGTAGGAGGCTATCCCTTCTATTGATGACCTTAGCAGACTTTCCCCATCTCTCAGGTGTGGACTGCCACTGATAAATCAAGGAATAGGGTACGTCTGCGTCTCTGCCAAAATTCGGAACAACACACTTGTGCGAGTTCGGGGAAGATTTTGGCGACGGAGCCGCCATCGCACGAGAACATTCCTCGCGGGATGGCGTTCCGCCGTCGCCACCAAAATTTCCCCCGAACTCGCACAAGCGAGCCGGCTATCGGCACGATGACTTTTGGAGCAGACAGGTGCAGATTGTCCTGTATTATAGCTGTAATTTGACACTAACCTATGCATAAAATCCGATGCCGAATTAAAATGAAAAAGATGAGGAAGAAGGAGAAGAAAAGAAAAGATAAACGGAAAACGAAAAAACTAGAGTCTGCCTAGCCTGAGGAAATTGCTGACATTTCACGACCCCGCCAACGGGTTTCCTTCCTCGCGAAATGACGTCTGATAGCGTGTCGCTACCCAGATCTGGGGTAGTGCTTCTGATAGGTTGGTGTCTTCACGACACGTTGGCTCTTCCCTCAGGCTAGAGTTTGCCCTATACGTTTTTCCGCTTTTACCTTTCCCTGGGATCCTGCAGACTGCCAATACGACTCCGTACCATCAATCAATCTGCCCGCTTGGCTTTCACGCGAGGACACCGTAAGGTTCTTTACCAGCCGGTCCCATTCTTTGACGATATGCTCCGGGCCACTAAATCCCCCGGAAACTATCTTTTTCTTTCCCCGGCCCGCTTTTCCAGCGTTGACCGGGATGCTGCTTGGCTCCTCAAAGCGGTGGAAGGAATGGCGATGGTTACGGCGCAGTCTGAAGCAAGTGTCACAGTAGTTGAAATCTGGACATGACTTGCACTTGTAGCGAGGACCTTCGATCGGCTCCATATGACAGCCATCACACCTAAGACAAACAGTTCAAAGACGAGAGAGCGGTTTCCCATCGAGCATCATTGTTATAGGTAACGAAAGGATCGCTAATCCAGACTGTGTGTTAAGGGGGAGGGGGAAGGTACACGATAGGAGGCAGGGGGCGTTTATTCATAAATTGTGCTGAAAGAGGGGGGTTCATTCAGAACTTGTGATAAAGTGGGGGGAGGGGGGAGGGGCTTAATCAGACCTTGAAATGAGAGTCGAGGGAATAGTGCTCATTTTAAAAAGAACCGTGATTTACGCCGGCGACCTCTAATAACCATTCTGTTTTGCTATGTTAGTTAGCTGTACCGTTGAGGTTATTAGCCAAATATTCTGAAAAGAGAAGCCAGATTTTTTATGTGTTCTCATCAACACCCGGACATCGTCTGTTTCAAACCACCCACCTTATGCGAGGATGTGTTGCAGGTACGACTTCCATCTCAGCGATTAGCCCAGTCCAGTTGGTTTGCTGTGGGAAGTCTACCTTGACATCTTTACCGTTTGGACTGATAGACACCACAGTCCCCACGCTGCCATGGTTCACAGATCCCCACTTGTATTTGGGCGTGGTCACGGAGGCTTTGACCCGTACACGGTCACCAACTTTGATCAGCTCACGCCGGGCTGCAAAAGAGCAAAATCGTGAGATTTTATAATTATCTGAATCTCACAACGAAACTGCAATCCTGCATCCTGGTATATCAAAGTCTCACAATCTTTTAAAACACAGAGAGTCTTACCATAGGAGTCGTGTCCTAACAGTTCCACATGCACGTATCTCACCCAGTAAGTTCCGTTCTTTTTCTGCCAATCACCTTGTACGTTTAGATCATGAAGACCATCACGGTCGAGCTGAAATAAACGACACAAAGACTAAACCATTTCACTCAACGAGTCAGATATGGAGACTGCTGGCAGATACTATTCTGCCGCATGGTGAGTCGGGTGAGGAAGGGGGCAGGACTTAGTGGATTACAGGAAACTGAAGTTTCAATGCCTAACGTTACTGTTAAAAAAGTACCATTACTTGACCATTATTTACTGGACTATTATTTATGGGATTTAATTGATGTGGAGACATCAGACATGGGCTGGTTTTCATAAAATTATCCAGTCATAATCGTCCAAAAAGACCAAGGGGATGAAGGCGATCCAGATTATCATAGGGAAATCCGTCAGGTTTAAGTCCTAAAATGTAATGGTATAAATCTAGCGATACCAACACCATGAGCATGCTTTCGAGAAGAACAGAAGCACGTACCTTGATAACCCGCCCTACGTCTCCCTCGTGCACCTCCTCGTAAGTTCTACAGCAGCGCACCATCATGCCCACCTGTATGTTGTCTCGAACATACCGCGCGTATTCATCGTTACTTGACAGATCACTGCGCCGCTTGAACTCAGTAGGCAGAGCAAACGTCTCGCCTTCACTTGAGCTACTATCTGTGTCGCTGGTGGACAATGCATCGCTGTCATCATCATCATCATCATCACCGTCTGAGGAGTCACCGCTGGATGATAACTCTGGTGGCGCTTCTTGTCGGTCTGGGCGCTCAGGAACCTGTCAATCGAAGTGCAATAATAACAAAAAATAGTAAATATCCACCGCTTTCAGTCACTGACTCGCTATTATAGCCAAGATCAGTTTTGCTTCCCTAAAACAGGATTCAGAAATTTAAGGAAATATCGTCAAACGACCTTGTCACCTGACACAGGGTTCAACTTTGTGTTTATTACTTGGTGTTACTGTAGCGTGCCATATTTAATATTGAAGTACGCCACTCATCAGGTTACAGGTTGACTTTAGGAGACTGCGGGCGTTCTAGCTCTTCTCGTCTCGATCTAGCTCTGATCACTAGATGAGTAGACCTTTACACGTTTTTTTTTTAACTTTTGACGAGGACAAGTTAGGGAAAATCTGTCAACTCCGCTGGAAAAAGCGCCTTTAAATTAGTAAAACTGCCAAATTAGAAAGTGATTTGTTGAAAAATAACGAAGATGTAGTTCCTCAAAGTCGTAAGATTTCAAGGGCGTTTGTATGGTGGGGAGCAAAAATTTGCCCCCCACCATACAAACATCTGCAAATTTTCGCAATGCGGAGCTCTATCTTCGGACGCTTGAGACGTGTCACTTTCAACCTTGCCAATTTTACTTACTTTAAGGCGCTCTTTCCAGTGGTGTTGACGGATTTTCCCTATTGGGTCCATATCAAAAGTTGAAAAAACCATGGCAGGGTCTATTGCTTCAGGGTTAAAAAAAAAACAACAGACGGGTCCTCGCCTAGCCTCCCACGCAGGCGTTTTTAAGGAAGCTTGTTTTTCGTTTTTCGTTTGTGGGGAGGGATGAAAAACAAGCTCCCCTAAAAACGCCTGCGTGGGAGGCTAGTCCTCGCCCCGCCTAAGCCAAGAATGTTTCAACAGTTTAATTAAATTCCTTTTCCTATAAAAAAGTTACCATTATCGCCTTGATTATTATTTATGACCAAATCATTCACCTCAATATCAGGATGGTCAATAAGCCAAGCTACAACTAACTCGGCCCTGGGCTCCTCCTCATCCGCCAGTTCTTTCAGTGCATACTCCGCACGGCTTCTAGCGAATCCCATTTCTACCAGTTGTTGCACCAACGGTGGGGGAGGGGGTGGAGTGGGTTTCCTTGTTCTGGCCTTCTTTTTCTGCAAATGCTTTGATTTGGAAGTTTTCCTGGAGGTGGAGGACTGGGGTGGAGGCCTCTCTTGCTCGGGTCCAGTCTCTGACACAACTGGTGTTGGAGGCTCGGCTGGGCGGCTTGCCTCGTTGGCAAGGAATTGACAAGCAGCAAGGGCTGCGGCCTAATTCATAGGTAAAATCAAACAGATTGAGTAACACAAGAGACGGATACTTTAGTGACTATCAAAGCAAGAGTACTATGATACTTATCAAGGTGGCAAGCCAAACATAACAAACTAGAAACTTAAAGTGGCCTAGGAAACCACTATGTTCCAAAAAACAACTTCTACCATGCCTACATGTTACTGCCTTCTAACCAAATCCGTTTCGTCTCTCCTTTCATCTTTTAATTCAGTAATCCCAGCGAGGTTTAAATAAGAAAGATATAATTTGCACAAGAAAGGGATCTGGAAGTGATAACAGAATGACGTCATCGTGTAAATGGACTTTTAGCTCCCTCAGTAAATTAAGGAGATACGTAATGCAGCTGTACGCTATTAGTCTGGACGAAATCCTACGAGGTGGCCATTCAAATGTGACATCTTGAGTTTTCTTTTCTTGTGGAATTTTTTTTTCCCCAGCATTTTACAGAATGGACAATTGAGATAATTCTGCAACACTTGGGGCCGGTTTTATACGGAATTTAGCCAGTGTTAAACAAAATCGCGTTCTTATACATTTTCAATTTGTCCAACACTTTTATGTGATCACCGTTCATATCGTGAACACTTTCATGAAAGCATATAGCGAAGAGTAGAAAGGCACTGATCTTCTTAAAATAACTTACTAAGGAAGAGATTTGGAGGTCCAAAGATTTCTTAACCGCGGCAAAAGTTACACTTCATTCAAATAACCGATCCTTGGTGTTTAAAGGATACAGTCAACTCTCTCTAAGACGGACACCTTTGGGAACGACACTTAGTGTCCATCTTATAGAGAGTCAAATAAAGAAAGAAAAGAAAGGGACCAACTCTAGGTGTCCGTTTTACAGAGGGGTCCTCTAAGAGAGAGAGAGTCGACTGTAAATGCTTAAGGCTGAAATGTACCTCTAACTCTTCCCTATCGAAGAGGGCCTTGATAGGTGAAGGTTTGATAGCAGAACACATAAGTTGCTGCAAGGAGAATGTGCTGCTGCCACCATCTGAGCTCTCAGCCTGATGATTAAGGATTTGTCTCAAGTTGTCCTGCCTACTACAGAGCACACGAGCAGCCTTCAGAAGACCAAGGGTAATCTGCTGCTGTCTAAGCAATGCCGTGTCCACATCTTCGCCTAAACAGAAACAAAATGAAATAAAGTTGAACCTTCATTAAGCGGCCACTCTCGCAGTAACGGCAAAGGGCCGCATTATATCCAACGTTGCAAACACCAAAAGTGGAATTTGAAAACTGTTAGGCTAACAAGTTTTTTAAAAAACTATATTATTGATCCATTTCAATCTTCTTTGAACTTGTCCATCCGTGACTTCGAGTACAACAAGAGAGCACTGTTAACTCAATCTTCGGTTGTTGTTCAGCGTGCTTTAAAAGCGACACTCAGAGAAAGGCAGTTTTCCCTATCATCGTATACTTACCACCCATTTTAGGGGGGATGAGTGGTCTAACAGGGGGACACCTCGCAGATCCCTCCACTCCATCCTCTCCTGGCACTGCTGGCAGCTGGAAGTCCTCTTGATCTCTTTCCACAGTTTTCTTCCCTGTCCCAGCCAGTCTCACAAGTGAAGCCCAGATCCCCAATGACGCATCCGACATTGGAAGATTATCCGCTGAAAACGGGATAACCGGGACCTAACAAGAAAATGTTTTGCAAAATATCGCAAACCTTAAATGAACAATACGCAAATTAACCTTTTTAACACCAATGAAATGGGGGGCACCAATGAAATGCTAGTATTCAACTAAGAACTAAAGTCACGCTTCAGGCAATTCTCTATTGATCATTCTTAATATTCTTTTCAAAAATTTAACCTGAGAAAACAGCCGACATTTCGCGACGTCACCAATGGTTTCCCTGCAAAATACAGTGACGTCTGAGGAACAAGCGCAGAAATTCTAATGACGCGTTGCTACACAGTTTGGGTAGTGCTTCTGATTGGTTGAAAATTTCCTTCATAATCATCCAATAGGAAGCACTACTAAGAACTAGGTAGTGACGCATCATAAGAATGAAATTTCTGCGCTTGTTCCTATAAGAAGTCATTTCACGGGTAAACCAGACTCGCAGTGGTTGCGTCAAGAAATGTCCGCGGTTTTCTCACACTAGAAAAATTTTTAACAGCTGGTTGTCCTGTGTTGTTCGTTTCTGCCCCACAGGTGACGCCAAATGTCGACCAAAATGTTTCTTTTAAGTTATATCCTTTGAAGGCGGTGTTGAGTGTTTCTGTTTCAAGTTCACTTAAGATAACTTTATTCTTGGATTCCATCGTATTCAGGAAGCACCTTAAGCTTACTTGCTGACAGAAAGCAGCACCACGCAATCCCTCTAAATTTAATGGTTTGATGTATCAAATCTACATTATTTCTGTAATTTGAGATGTAAGGTTCTATGTTTAAGTAGCGCTTGAATTAAATACAGAAAATTAGTTGTGTGTCAAACGTTCGTGGTGAACTCTTGGCAACGAACCACAACATTTGGCGCTCAGTTATTTCCTTACCGGTTTAACCTGTGATATCGAGCATATCTTAGCCTTCTGTTGACCTTCACACTGCACAGTAACTTTTCCATTGGGAGCGATTCTACAAACTGTCCCAGATCCCCACTCCTTATGCTGCACCAGTCCCCCAAGCCTAGGCCTGCTGTCCACACCACCGATAACCGCTAACACGGCCATCACTGGACCCTGGTTCACTGGCTCCTCTGTTGCCTTTTCAGAATCCTGCATTGAAGACAAAACAACACAGGATTCCTTAATTCCTTAGTGCTGGTTTTTAGTGTCATGTTACAAAATATAAATCCCAACAACCAAACATATAAAGTCAGCAACCAGAGAGATAAATAAAGAGAAATAAAGTCAAGGCTTTCACTGGCGGACAACCCTGGAAAGCAAAAGTATAAAAAACACACGATCCGCAAAGTTAAACTGGGCTGTCGTTAAGGCGGCAGTAACCAAAGCTTTCCGTTGACAAGAGTGAGCACTTTGACTTAAAGCAAACAGTCTCGCTAAGATTATAGTGCTACTAAACCCAAAAAGATTCTAGCCAAAAATTGCAGTAAATTACTAGTTCGATATCTAATTATAGAGACTTTTTTCGAACGCGAACATGGCCAAATTGCGCGCAAAATTATCGAAAAAATGCTTAACCTAAGTTTACAGTTTTTCATGGAGACGCCAAGTTGTGGACAAGATGCACTTGACATGATGAATTACAGGAAACGTGCAATTTCAGTACAAAAAACATAACAAAAGGCAAGAAACGCAAACCTGTGTGATTTGTTCTTCTCGAACTGACTCGTCTGATGTTACCATAGTAACGACACTTTTCAGCTGAGCACCGATAAACTCGTTCACTAATGGGTTCCAGGCCTCTAAAGTATGGAGCTTGCGTATTAGCGCCACTAACTCTTCCGCTACGGTACTACTGTATGTCGCTGAAACTGAGGCTGGGATTCTTGGCTTCCGCTTACTTTTACGACTTTTTTCTCCTGAAACGCACACATAAGAAAGATGTATGAGAAGTGTCCACTTATATTTTAAAGCTCTTAAACGTAACAAAATAGGAAACAACAACAACAACATACGACTGACACTCAATAAATCATGCAATCAATTTCCGGATTAGCGTACGTATGTACTCAACCCTCCAAGTTGCGACCATTTTAGTCGCCATGGCGCCTAAAATTTTGGAACTGGCGACTTGATTTGGAGAATAGTTGCCAAGCTGGCGACCATGAAGAATAGGTTCGTGTTGTGGCGTATTGAAACAGAAATGGTAATCACTTCTACTGAAATATGAAGAACATTTATTCTAGCTGATTTGAATTCCATTATTTTTTTACTTTTCCGTTGAAAAACATGCTAAATTGAAAACTTAAAAAAGTCTCAGAGCTAAGCGTTTTAAAAATGAACATCAATGAAACTTGACTTGCATTCGTTCGCCTAATAGCCTTCAGTCTGTTGCCTTGCACGTGACATTTTAACTTTTGACACGTGACAGATGGCACGCAATCGAAGCGCCTTGGTTGTCGACAGTGACGATTTCTTCGATATCTTAGGAATGCTTGTCTAGCCAAGTTCGGTGGTTTTTTAACTGAACAACATATTATAAATATTTTTGAATCAATACTGAAACAATCTAATAACATGAAGAGGGAAAGCTAAATTGGTGCAAATTCAACACAGAACATTATGCGATAACCGTAACATGTGAACCGTGCTGCGAGTTGAATCGCGGTTTTGTAAACAAAAGCGATAATTGTAAGCGAAACTAAACATCGCAAAACTGACAGCTTATGGTTGTTGCAAAAAATGTTTTTTTAAACACCTGTAGCGATGATAAAGGAAAGAGAAAATTTTTTTTATTTCGTAGGCGGCATTTTTGTTTGGGTTCCTTTCAACTGATTGGGAAAAACATTTTTCCCAGTACAACTCGTTGCGAAATTTTCACGCGTGCGATGTTATCTCTGTAAAGCAATGATTTCATTTAGAAAACTTGTCAATCTTCCTATACTCTCCTGCCTTTGTCAGGCTTTCGCAATGTCTAGCGATATTAAAAACGACCTTTTAAATCTCCCAAAATATTTGTTAGTTGGGGAAACAAGTTCATCATCAACAAAAGTCGCAAAAGAAATGCGAAACAAATATCAGAAAAAAATAGGTCGCCTATCAAGTTGCGACTGGGAAATTTTGAAAACATTAACAGAGGATGAGTTAAGTTCTGCTCTCATATACCAACTGGGGATTATATAGAAGGATTGAAGGCCCTAAAGACAAATGGAAATGGTAATTGTCTTTACAATTCCGTTTCAGTATTGATTCAAGGAGATGAATCTGCAACCCTTATTCTCAGACTATCAGTAACTAATGCCTTACACAATAAACGAGTAATTTATATGACAGTGCTGCATTTTAAGTTAAACTTGCTAACTGCTTTTGTTAATGACAATTTTGATATATTAAGTCATTAATATAATTTGGCGCCTAAAAATTTCCCCTGGCGACTAAACCCAAAGAGCTGATCGCCAAATGGCCACTGAACAAAAATTTTAACTTTGAGGGTTGGTACTACAAGAGAGTCCTTAGTAGCAGTGTGCGACAAGGTTTTTATTTGTGCACCAGGGGGATAAATATGTTCACATTTTCATCGCTCGTGGAAACAATTTCCGCGCCGGAGATATTTGGACAAATAGGACAAACTCAGAGAGGTTACAAAGCTGGTGTTGGTGTCCTTCGCAAAGGACAAAGGAGATCATGGAGAACGGAAAAAAATATTCAGTCTGATTGTCTGAAAAATATTCAAAGATGCCCCTCGACTACCTTTATGAAGAAATTCAACAAGAAAACTGGTCTTTCAAGACCAAAAAATTTGTCCATAATGGTGACAGTTCGTTAGAGTGAGACAAACATGCGAATTTTTTCCATGAACTTGTGCGTCTATCCGTATTGGCCATGTAAATAGAGGCCTTTAGATTCGAGGAGCGGGGGCGACTGTGAGGACGAGATAGACATCCTGAGCTACTAAGTATTGAGAAAATCTCCCTCTCGCAGTCATTCTCGTCTTAGAATTTACATATCTTTAACGCGAGATGCCTGCAAGGCGAAGGTTGACTGTACCTACCACCTACCAAAACAAGACCAAAACCAACTGGGTCAGAAAAGGGGATTAAAGTGAGATATGATTTTAGCCAGACGCAAAACAAACCTGAAGGAGGTTGAATAGGCAGACTTCCGTGACAAGTCATCAAGACTCTTCCAAGTAGAGCAAAAAGTTTAGCTACAACTTCAGACATCCTGGATGATTCCTTTGTTACATCCCATGAAGGCAGAACAGCTCTCAGCAACCGCATGGCAAGAATCTGTTGGTGGAAGCCGAGAATCAAGTTATCATTCGATGCAAATTTTTCTTCCTTTTCATTGGACGAGACCTGCCAATAACTGCCTACAAATAATGGTCTGCTCATGCGCAATATCGTCCAACTGTGTTTGGCTGCTGGCTGTATTTCGCTTTTCTCCTTCTTGAGATCGCTGTTGCGTGAAATAATTCGCAAATAATTGAAAAAAGACATGGTCATCGAATGATAAAACAATTATTGAACTCGGTTGCCGCCAAATGTCGTGATTTGTCAATGTCTCGCACATTAATTAACTGCTCACCACTGACAAATCACGATATCTTGCTCAACTTCATCCAATTATTATTAATTGCCGTTTTTTAAAATATTAAACAGCGAAAACAACAAACAAACTAAAAAAGAAAAAAAGTTCTCTGTATCCGTACATTACGATATGTTTAAAGACAGTACAAGCGGCTTAAAATTCAATATTCTGTATATAGTAATAACAAACGTTTCACTTCTTTTTCTCAAAAAATTACTTAGCATTCAGCAAATTTCCGAAACAGTTCAAAAGAGCATTTAAAAAGAATCCAAATAACTAATCATTGGTTTTAGAAAACTGGTGCACAATCCCGAAATATTTCACGGTGTTTGGATTTCTACGAAAACACCTTCTCTAGGGTTGGGTATAATAAATACAGGAGTTATTACCTGCCGAGGCAAATTGGCTGTAGACGCAGTAGGAAGTAGCGTTTCTTCGCCAGGAAGCGATCCCCTCACCACCCTGAGCAAAAGAGACACCCAATGAGGGGTACTGAGGGAGCAGCAAATGACCGGTGACACTGTAATACCCCGTATGAAACCAAGCTTGGCCCAGTCTCTGTGCTGTTGAGCCATAACAACGCTACTACCTTCGCCTTTTAAGGAAATAAAACAGAAAGCAATTGTCAGTGTTAGACGAGCCATTCCATTTTGACAAGGAGGAAGAGATTTACGGGCCTTATAGTAACTAGAGCCGAGATTGTCTTCTGATTATCCTTTGAAGACTGCTGGATACCTTTCCCATTGAAAAGCCGGGGCACGATCTCCAGTCTAACGGTTACATTTTAACATTTTCCCCAAAGATATTGCATCACTTTGTTTCTACAAGTAATAAAGTCAGAAGAATCAAAAGAGCAAATTAGTAGACTTACAAAGACGATAATCAAGTTGCCGAAAAGAGGGAACACTTAGCTCGGTGCATTTATCTTTTACCCAGAAAAAGAGAAGTTACTTAAAAAACGCAGAGTTCTTTCAAAGACTAACTTCGAGATGTCGGGATGTTGGATGGAGTGGAGTGTTTGATATGGGGTTTCAAAATGAACAATAATTACTGTAGAAATTCAACGTTAACGTTCGTAAACATTTGATTGTTATTACGGTCCGATTTTCAAACTTCCAATTTCTCATGGAGTATTCATTAGTTCGGAAATTATTTTGAAATAGGATCCCCTAAAGTTAATGAAGATAGACACTACCACCTGGTTTCAGCAGATACTAACCAGTTGTACTTGCATCCAGTAGATTACGCAAAAGACTGCTAACAGTTCTGACGCTTTCTATTTGCAAACTGTTGGCATGGAGACCACAGCCAATGGCCAGTGCTTGCAGTAAACACACACAAGAGTGACGTATCAGGACGGTGGGGTGGGTGGACTGGATTTCGGTCTTCTCTTTCTTTGAATCATCTGACAAAAAAGGAGAAACTCATTTGGGTACTTACCATTTACCTACCGCTGCACATGATGCCCGGGGAGATAAAACACTTAAGATAAAGAATATTACTTGGCAGATCAATATTTGCACAGTTCTTAAAGAAATCAAGAGTCAAAATTGTGCCTTAAGTGTCTGTTCTGTTCGACTAAAATAGTGACCTGGCAGGTCATATGAACATTTCACCCTTTAAGCCCTAAGAGAGATTAGCATCAAATTTCTCCCTGTAATACCAATGCTTTGTAAAACAGAGTGGTCATGAGAATTACGGACATGATTACACAAGACGAATTTCCTTGATATTTTATCAACTTCTCCCCACTACTTCTGCAGGAAATGAACAGGGGCAACATATGAGAATTCAAATTTTGATCTTACTCTTTAAAGAGCTAAAAGACCTACCTTTCATGGCTTCCTCCTCTTCTTCGCTGCTCTCTGGCACGGGAGGCGGTCCTGCCAGCTTTAGATCATACTTCCCTTCTTTGCCCATGCGGTATGAGTTGGTGCTGCCAGTGTCCCACTGAATACGCACCCAGCCATCTTCTCCGAGCTCCCCAATAACACGGCCCTCACTAGGTGGAGGTCCGTCCTGCGAAAAACACGGAGAGCAGTGCTGTTTACATTCAGTTAGAACAATCACCTAGAGAAACCTCTGTGTGTTTACCTGCGGACGTCAGTTTCGTTGCGCGTCTGGCAAAATCGTCGCATATCAAGATTTGTTTTGAGTAGTAACTCTACTGGCGAACTCAGCGCAACCGCAAAGACGACGGAAAGGAGTAAACCAAAAAGCAACAGGTTTAATAAGCAAAACAAAAACTTTGAACGTGCAGTACACTTTTCGGCGGATTTGTTTGCCGTCACTGCACGACTAGCATTGTCGACCTTGATTGGAATGGCAATCTGATCATCAATGGCGATCGTGGCGACTTCGATTTCCTCGGAAATACCCAAACAGAGGCTCAACCTATGCAGAGCTATTCTCTGTGAGACTGATCATCTCTTAAAGGGCAATTTTATTAGGAGATCATTTTGGCTTTGCGGTAATTAACCAGAACATAAAACATACGCACGACGGGTGGCTTTAGTTTGTTACTGGTTCTCTTCCTTGTGCCGAGATGTTTTTCCACTCCCCTGAGACGGAGAACAATTTTAAGGGAACGAAGTTTAACCACGAGAAGGACACCTTTAATGACCCATATTTGCTTTGTTTTATATCGCGCATGCTTTCATCGTCAAACAAACTGTTCCAAAACAAATACGACGATTCAGTAAACTCGGCAGCTTCTATAGGACCCTGGTTTATGCGTGTACCTGATCACCCCACTTCCAGTCTGGACCTCTCACCACACGAGTACCAATCTTCATTCTTTTGGCCATTTCAGGCCCGGTGATTGGTATAGTAGGAACCTTCTTTGTAGCTTTAGCTTCATCAATGATAGCGGCCAGGCTCGAGTCCTCTTCCTCTGCAGCTTCACAGGGTCCTGCCAGGCGCATGATTGTCTGAGTCAAGCCGATGGTTCCCGAGTTCAGTATGAGACTCATGTCACTCGCGTTATGCTGTGCGGTGAGAATACCCAACGTGGCCAAGAGGAACCTCGCCACAGGGAGGGCACCCAACGATAAGCCACCGTGAAAGTCATTAGGGGTAGAGTCAGGTTTTGATTCCGCTCTCTTAAAGGTATCGTCAGCAAAGATGATGGCTTCACGCAGTGTGTTGACAGCCCAACTGTTTATCCTGCTAAAAGCTCTTTCGAGGATGACACGATCGTAGGGTGGAATGAGACCAACATCAGCCGTGCAGTGCGGAACAGCGTTGCTAAAATGAATCAACATAACATCAACATGCAGAACATCAATAGGGACTTCAAGATACAACCACGCAAGGAAACGAAAACGTCAATAACAAAATACAGTGAAACCTGTATTAAGCGGACACCCTCTATTAAGCGGACAGTAGCCGAAGTACCCAAATTTATTTCCCTTATTTACTTTAAATGAAAGCTTTATTAAGCGGACACCTCTATTAAGCAGAAGCGGACAGCTAAAAAGTACCTGAAATAGTCATTTCTATTGTTTCCAACCTGTATTAAACGGACACTTGTCGATAATGATAATGATGAAAATGATAATAGGAAATATACAGAGAAGAATGTGGAGATCACACTAGCTGATATTCGAGTTAAAAGGGTTTGATACTTACTGCGCTTGCGAGTGAGTCAAGAGAAGACCTTGCCAACCACACAAAATCGAGTAACGAACGGACGGGATTAGATATTGTTTGGACACAAGAGAAAGAAGAGTTTCTGCTCCTTTCAGCCTACGTTGACCTCTCTCAAACTAGATGTATATAAAAAAAGAAAACAAAAAGAAGAAAAGAATGTAAAACAATTCATCACTAATTCATGAAGAGAACAACGGAATTGCTACCGTAAATGAGGTGTACAAACAGGACCTTAATTGCTAAGAACTTTATTAACACAAATTCTTGAGGAATTTCTGCTCATTTCACAACATGTATAGAGCTCTTGACACACTGTGCCATCCCACTTGCAGTCACTTAGAAGTCGTTCAAAAAACCTGGCAGTCCCTCGTTCCCTCGACTTACTTATCGGTGGCTGAACATCGGATAAAATACTAGTTAAACACACGCAAACCGTTCTCAGTTTAATGAAGGTCTCGCTACATCCACAAGACACGTGTTGAAATGCCCGTTTTAAGTTATTTCAATTTATGAGAGTAATGACGACATTATAATTCATAACGACTATGCGATGCGATTGCTGCTATTATGGAAACGACAATGATGATGACCTTTGATGATGATGATGATGGCGATGATGATGATGGCGATGATGATGATGATGATGATGATGATGATGATGATGATGATGATGATGATGATGATGATGATGATGATGATGATGATGATGATGATGATGATGATGATGATGATGATGATGATGATGATGATGATGATGATGATGATGATGATGATGATGATGATGATGATGATGATGATGATGATGATGATGATGATGATGATGATGATGATGATGATGATGATGATGATGATGATGATGATGATGATGATGATGATGATGATGATGATGATGATGATGATGATGATGATGATGATGATGATGATGATGATGATGATGATGATGATGATGATGATGATGATGATGATGATGATGATGATGATGATGATGATGATGATGATGATGATGACGACGACGACGAGGACGACAATGATGGTGCTGGTGGTAATGGTGGTGATGGTGGTGGTGGTGATAATGGGGTAATGGTGATGATGACAAAAAGTATAGAAAAAACAACAACAACAACAACACCCTTGTGTATATTACATAATTATCATATATTGCCGCTACTCGCCTAGAAAACGTCCAGGAAGGGAAACAGGGGAATTAAGTTCCGTAGAGTAGGCTATAAATAGCTGACAGAAAAGAAAACCTAAACCACATACTAACCTGCATGTGAAGACATTTTCGAAGCTTATCCACATCCACTGGCTCATCATGAAGGACGAAATCTTTAATGTGATTCATTAACAGTGTCTTTACAGAGGAGCCAATCATTCGCTCACGAAGCCACTTCACTTTACGGACACTTGATAGTGAGGTATTTAAAGCTGTGTGGTCCACCTGCAACAAAACAAGAATTTTAATATCATTAAAAATTAAAACGTCTCCTCCGCTTCTGTTCTGTATTACCGCAAGTAAAATCGATTATCTTTACCTATTTCTTTGTTCACATATTTATATGGCCCACCACAGATAAAAGCTCCAGCAAACTAACTGTTCAGATCTTATAAGGAGACTTGCGTGTGATTAAACTAATAGACCTATGCCTGATATACTGGAAAGCACCGAAAGGATTCAGAAGAGGCACCTTACACGAAATAATAGTGGACGTGGAAAGGAAAGTAGTTAACTTCACCATCAGATAACCCTTGGGAAATGGTACGATTATTCTATTGGCAATATGAAGAAAACTAGTGTACACAAGAGATACACATGGCTTTTCACCGCTACACAAAGTTGCATACTGCTTAACACGATAACGCAAAGCTATACAGGTTTAGTCACTACCATACAGTGTTACTTCCGCGTGTGGAGCTAAATTCCATCGGTGAGGTCACCATGGTAACAAATCAGCGTGCAGTTTTGCTTTGCTGCTGTTTATTGCAGAATAAGTTGCACAACTGAAAGGGGAAATTGAAAGTTTTGTTATATTGATTTTAAGAGTAAACACAGTTCTTTCGAAATTAGGTTACCTTTTGTTTACTCTTACGCTCAACATTTTCCTTTTCATTCACAGCTTTCTCCTCCAGGAGTTCAGCATCAGTATGAGCAATTTCTCCTCCTTCTCTAATGACGGGTTTTTCCTTTTCTTCTGTGTTCTTCTTTTTCTGGATCATCTGCTGAACAGTTCGGGCCCAGCGAGGTAGTGTGTTTCGTATCCTCAGTCGGGACAAAGTGGACACCTCACTGGACATTGCAGGGTGAAGCTCTGTGAAAAGGAACTGGCACCTCTCCAGCGCCGGGGAGCAGACCTCTTCGTACGAGCGAGACGATTCCTGATGAGCCTACAAAGTTCACATGTATCAGGGTGGTATGTTCATATGTGCAATTTAATTAAACGGAATCCGCCTATTAGGACTCTTTGCCAAAACAATAATAATAATAATATTAATAATAATGATGATGATGATGATGATGATCATGCTGCTGATGATGATAACTAAGGATCAGTATACTTAGCAACAGGGTACTAATTGAGGACAGTGGGAGGCGCCATTTGTACGTGTTCACCCGAGCCATGGGAAGGCCTAGCCTTTTTTTGCAGGGCAAAGGAAGGTACCCACGGCACTCAATTATTAAGAGGACGACCACCTTCACCTCTTTCGAACATCTGCTTGAGATGACCTTCACCTCTTGGTTGCCTGACTAGCTAAAGTCGAAATTAACCTTGAGCAGTCAACAAACCAATCGAAAACTACAGTAATCAATTCAATGATAATCCATGCAATTGGAGTCGGAGTACCGAGGACAACTTGTTAAGATCCCTGTTGCATCTTGGAAAAACGACGTCAAGTTTAGAAAAAGGAGGAGCCCCAGGCTCATAATACGAATGCAACTCACCCTCAACAGCGCACACTTTGTCTGGTACACGACTTTGAGGACTTCACTGACAGGTCTGGGTATGATAATGGGAGGGGTGTGTGATAAAAAACTCTCTGAAGTAGAGCTTGGTACATCCAGAGGCGACTCTAAAGCAGGCGTGGATGGCGAGTAAACGTCGCCATCTAATACGCTAAGGGCAGCATTCCCTACAAAACAAGAAAAGTGTCATGGTACAATTGAGAAGACATATTATCTACTTGTCGAACCCCAAATTTTACATGAACTAGTGTTTTCGAATGTTCCTGGGAGGACTTAGAGCATCTAAAAACACTACCTTATGTTGGGGCAAACAGAGTGTATTATAGGGGATTCGAGAATGGTCAATGAGTTAGGAGAGGTTACACAGATCTCTCGCATTAAAGGGTCTGGCCCAGAACTGGTTACATCCTGTTGTCTGTCTTTCTGTTGATCTGACTGTCTGTCTGTGATTATCTTAATGTCCGTTTAGATAGATGTCCATCGAATCAATCAGTCTATTATGCAGAGAGATCCTGCATAGCGCAAGGCGACGAAAGTCTATCCGGTTTCTGGCACAACTTCAAAATGGCCAGCAGAAGTGATAGCGCCCACAAACAGTCGAATGAAGTGACCCAAACCACACCAATCCAATCTTACACACAACCTCGGCCCAAAAAGGCCAATGAATGCTAAGGAAACAGACAAAGGAGGATTCAGTGCCGATTATAGGGACTGTCTAAGTTGTTAGCCATTTTACCAAGTTCTTGATGTTTTAAGAGGCAAGCCATGAGCATCCTTCCGACTTTCTCCACAGGGTGATCTGCAGGGAACTCAATTGGCAAAACAATTCGTTTTTGTTTACAGAATCGCTCAGTGGCGGCTAGAAATTTCAAGGCAGTATCATCCTCCACTTTACTTTCAGCCAGGGCCTGTAAAAACGGTTTAGCGGGATCACCATGCGAGTTCTGTTGAGCGAAAGGTTCAGTCTTGTCTTCTGAAGATTCCTTCTCCTTTCTTCAAGATGAAATAAATAAGAGATACGTTTAGAACGGGATGAAGTGAAGGGTGCCAAAATTACCTTTGTACATTTAGGTGATGGGATCTACTCCTGTTAAGAATGGTCAGAACTTTTATTTGGAGCTTTTAAGACTTGAGAGCACTAACTTTTCTTCGTTTCTTTAAATGCTCTCGCTCCTCCTCCTTTTGGGACAATTATCCAACCCAAACGAATTGCTGAACCACTTCTCGCCCAGAAAAAGGTGTTATTAGAAGCCACCGACAAGTTGTTTCCCTATTCAGACCCTAAGAACCTTTAAAAAAAAAACGACAAACTTAAACAAGCTTGGAAGCAATTCCTAGTTGTTTAAGTTTGTTCTAGTTTGATGTTTGAGGGCTCCGGCGGGAGGGTAGGTGAGAAGGGGCGAGGGTAAATGTTATTGCCCCGCACTCCAAAAAACTCACTTTCCAACTTTGGCATAGGCAGGTGCAGAAGAAGCCTCCATTCCACCTGAGAAGAAATCTGCAGTTAACCATCTGTCGTATTCATCTTCTTCAATACTGACTGGGGTACTTTGGGCAAGGTGATAGGCATAGAGACCAAGTAGTAGGCCAAGAGTGCGCTCGCAATCGATAAGTGGAGACGATACTGACAATGCACTGTCCAAGGCAAGCTCTTGATCAGGCTGCAATTAAATGAATATAATTATGAATGCATAATCAGATAAAAAGAGAAAGTTTGTGATATTTTCTCCATATACTGTGAAATAGAGAGCAAAGTTCCCTTCACAAGTGGATGGATAGTCCATTTCCGAATTGCTTTGAGGTTATGTCCACACTCGTTCCTTTAATTTTCAGAACTCGTGCAAACTTCAGCATTTTCCGCCCAGCTCCGTGTACGAAAGAAACGAACACAGACTGGATATTAGTCCTTGAGTGGACAGATGTAGACGTAAACACGCAATTTTGCATCAACTCATGAAAAGAAAAGTGCTCATGTGGAAGATCTGATCAGATCATGTGGCAGACCATAAATAAGTTTAACATGTGTATAAATGATCGCTAAGGTTCATATGAAGGATAAGCACAAGAAATCGCTCTGAAAAAAGAGGCAACACTACAGGGTGTCCAAAAAGTTCGTTCCTCTACTTTATGAGTCTGTAACGCAGTACGATTGGACTTGATAAGCACATAATTTAAACTAAAGTTGTGACTTTCAATCTAATTTAATATTTCATACTTCTTGTGCCATCTTTTGACTCGAAATTCTATTTGTGTAATTTCGCGCCAAAGGTGTGCTGACCGAGTAAATTTTCCCGCCATATATTTTTTGCATTTTGTAGCCCGAAATGCTCGAACTCCTAACTTGTTTTGTGTGAATATCCTGAAAGATTAAACCCTTTCAACGAAAAAACACTCAGCTACGTGCAAGCAGAAGCATGTATTTCTATCTACTGGCTTATCAGTTGCACAAATTCCTAAAAAAATGGAAAAATCCGAATGTTGGGTGGTAAGATGGTCATAGAGAAATGAAGGTTTTACAGACAAGAAACGAGGGGTAAGACTGAAAGTCCTGAATAAAACCGCTAAAATAGTTTTAAAGAAGGCCATGTACAAAACAGGAAACCTAACGAGGTAGTTCTTACAACAGTTAGCAAGTTAAGTCTGGAGCAGGTTCATGAAAAGCAAAGTTTGGAGACCACTGAGATGGCAAAAAAAAACTTTACTCCCGGCCAGGGCCGTCCGTCAAGCAATGTTCAGCTCGTCTCAAATTTGTAAAGAAGAACAAAAGCCTTACTGTGGAAAAGGGACGGAATGATCATCTTTTCTTGGATCAATGCCCAAAATATGTTGTTTCAGCTGCCTAATCTAAAGAATTATATTGTTTGGGGGTCGAAGTAATTCCTACATACTAGGTGATAAAAAAAAAAGCTCAAAATGAATCATCTAGGGCTTTACATGTTACATGGCTTATCTCACTTAATGCCGCAACGGCTATAGAGTGTGATAAGAAAACAAAGGGGGGATGCCGGTAACTGAACTTCTGAACACAAGTACTCGATAGAGTGAGAAACATATTTTAGAAATTTCATGTAAAAATGAAGTTTTGATCAAAAGTTATAGCGCATGAAATTAGAGGAACGAACTTTTGGGACACCCTGTAATTACAAATGCCATAATGCGATGCACTTTGTCTACTACCGCTTATCTTTCAGGGAACACGAAGTCACTCAACATACACAGATATGAAATAAAATATTAATTTCTCCTTCCACTCACTTCAACAAAAATCCCTACAAAGAAAGCTTGCATCATTTCTCTTGCTTCCAATGAATGCTTGGTTTCCTCAAAAATTTGAGTGGCATCTGATGCTGAGCAAAATAGAAAAGAACAACTGCATTAACTACATTGTTTAACTTTCTCCACCTTAATAAACCAATGATACATGTTGATACATGTACCAACACGTCTAAAACGCCCACCCTCACTTACAGTACCGCTCAAAAGTCAGTTACCAGTCGCATCTCGTTTCCTGCCCGCGCGACGAGAAACTCGTAGTGCCAGAATCATCGAAGCGGAAAGTTTTGGCATAGATTACAGTCAACTGATTTCGCGAGAATACCATAGACTATTTGATCTCGTAGTTTTCTTAATCAACGCGACATGAGCCACTTTGACTGACAGAAGAGGAGACCTTGGTTAGTAGTAATAATCAAACATTACAAGAGTGATTTTGACCGATCTCTATAAGAGGAGTTCTCTCCTTTCGAGTTTGGTGACTCGCCAAGTAAAATCTAGGGGAATGTCAAATACGCGTCTGAAGATCCGTTCAATCGATAACGAAATTACAATTCTTCGCTACACAACCATTTGCATGCGAAAAATGATCCTTGCTGGTGGGTTTGCAAATCACATCGTTATGCGGAGCGGAAAAAAATCATCATAGAACTTTATACAATAATTCCAAGAAATGTTTACCTGCATATGACTGAAGCCGTTCTTTTCCGCACGGGGCCTTGAAAAAAAAATTAACAGCAATAATCACCATTTTTATTATTGTCACTTTTCACATGATCAAAATCATCAACATTGTCGTCATTATCGCCATCGTTATCATTATCATTAGCATCATTGTCATCATCACCACGATCACCATCGACAACAACAGAAACAACAACATCATTTGCAATGGCATTCATTTGGCGTTTGGCTAGGAATGCATTTCCATTACAGTGTCGAAATCATCCTGGTTTAAACTTGACAGCCATCCTTTTCACTAAGCAACTGTTCTACACACTTACAAAATAGTCAAAGTACCTGATCTTTGAAATCTTGAAGGTCATAAACTTTTCCATGAATAACCACCCACAGACCACCGTCTTTGTTATGATTTTCTAGGTCTTCAGGCCTGATAAATGTTATATCATTATCAGCTCTCCGTCGAGCTGGTGTTGGGCTTCCTATCCCGCCAGGCCAGGCTAAATCTTCCTCGTCTTCCTTTTGCACGCCAGGGGCCAGCGTGTTAAACTTGTCCAGCAAGTCTAGCAGACCACTAATGAGAGGAACTGTTTTAGATGAGTCCATGACACTTGGCATGCAAGTCTGCAGCAAGACCATGGCACTCAGAAATTCAGGTAGTAAAACACCTGTAAATTCTCGTTGGATTATCTGGGAGGCCATTACAAAGTGCCGTGGACCATTTGATGCCAATGAAGAGGCTACAGGAAGAATCTCACCAACATGGGCGCAGAGCAAAGTAGCATACTTATGTAACAGTAATGTAGCTCCACATTGCTTAACACTCAGAGCCCTCTCTTCACCTTCGAAATAAATAACATACATTTGCTTCTAAGTGGTCATGAACAAGCACCTTATTCATTCAGGCATTAAAATGTGATGATATAAGCACAGATGCAAAGGTGGGATAGTGGAATCTAAAAATCTATAAGTGGTGAAATACACGCAGGCATTTCACTCAAAGTAATGCAATGAAATTCTACACCAAGCGTTGCTCTCCCTTTCAACTAGCGCTTAAACAA
Source organism: Porites lutea (assembly GCF_958299795.1). Classification (NCBI taxonomy): domain Eukaryota; kingdom Metazoa; phylum Cnidaria; class Anthozoa; order Scleractinia; family Poritidae; genus Porites; species Porites lutea. Next base: position 22,226,044 of record NC_133209.1, on the reverse strand, counting down.
TCTAAAAGAGAAAAGGCCAAGCGTCTGCTTTATTTTCAAGGTTTACAAACGTATCAGGAATGAATTTCATGGCAAAGGTAAAACAAGGGACTACAACTAAAAGATTGGACTTGATGCTGCTAAAAATAAACTTGACCAAAATACTCTCACAGACTAACCTTTAAACAAATACCACGGTCTATCATCTTCATGATGTAAAAAGAAGCTTCCTATAAGAAGTCTTTGTAATTTTAATAGCAGTTCCACGGTCATGGGGCGGGGTGGCGGAATGTACGGCCACTGAACAACAGGTGGCTTGAGATTTAACTGCTGAAATTCACTTAAGACTTGCCCAGAAGATGTCTTCAGCAGTTGCTGCGTTAGATGAAGTAGAGGAACGTCAACAACCTCCTCCTTAGTTTCAGACGTTTTCTCCTTGTCATTTTTCCCCGCACCTTCTTTTATGTCATTTTCTATAGCTGTCTCAAGAGCAGATTCTAGACTACCTTCTGCCATCAGGCTGCTAATGAGCAGGTCTGACATGAACTTTCTTCCGGCTGGCGAAGATGTTGGTTTGTCGCATGCTGTTGGCAGAGAATCAAGAGAAGAATCAGAAAAGAGACTTCAAGTTAGAGAGGAGCTTGCATAATTTGCTTTGTACATGGTGCAGTTGGGCGGATAAGATAATAGAACTGAAGGAGAAGTCAGAGGTAATAACAGGGGAGGGGATGCAAACTGGTGGATAGTGAGATGACCAGACATGCCTAGTGTGACTCTCGATGCACAACAAAGATAAAAAGTTAACTTAATTTTGAGCGGTGCTATGGGTCAAAAGATGGATGGACAGCTGGGTGGAAAGTTGATTAAAAGAAGGGATAGAGGTAGAGATGCATACATGGACAACAGAATGACAAGTGCAACTAATGAACGTCGGAGAGGCGAGTTGGAAGGATGACACAAGGGAGACGAAAAACATGGAGGGAAGGTAGAGGAGTCGAGAAGAGAAAAGAAAAAGAAATGGACCGATTAAAAAAAAAAAAACATTCTATTTTCGACTTACTTTCAATAAGTAGGTCAGTTAATGCTCTTGCTCTTTCCTCTGGTGTTGGGAGTAATAAGACCCAGCCATTTCTCAGAGCTCCTTGAGCTGCAGATTGCACTGTCTTTAAAACCCCCTTGTTACTGGCAAGTGTGACCACTTGTTGTTTGAGGGACTGAAGAAGCTTGCTTCCTACTCCAAGACCTAAATCATCTGCAGATACACTTCCTGTAATGGCTGCATGAAGCTGAAGAGCAAAAACAGTCACAGAGTTATTAAAAGCAAAATACGCATGGAGCAGAATACCTTTCAGCGATGACACAATTTTGGAGGTGCAAGTGCTGTGTAGATGGAGGGCCATAAGGGAAATTAAAAAGTAACAAAAGAAAGAGCCGTATAAGGCAAAGCGAACCACAACACCGATGCATTAAACAGAGGGAAATATATAAATGAAAAGGCAATCTTTAAATAGAAGCTGCAAAATGTACGGCGCTGAAAAGATGGGAAAAGGGCTTTCTCGAAAACATGCAACGCCTTCTGCATTAAACTGGGTTAAAAATCTCCAAAGACGCAAAATAATTAATGGCATGCGTCCCGCCCGTAGGATACAAAGATCAATTCATCAATCTGAAGATGTTTTTGTTGAATATCTTGTTCGTAAGAATTCTACGGCTGTTATTGTGGCTGTTGTGTGACGATGCGTTTTCTTTTAGTCTATTCTGTGCTTTAAATAGAACGACTACATTTATATTTTAATTTCAGTAAACTGCAATCAAAAGTTTTGGAGTCTCTCTTCAGATTAACTGTCTGGTTACATATATGTAAAGGCCTAAGCATTTTCAATTTAGGACTGGTTGATTTTTGATCTGGGACTCATTGGCTCTACACTGGAACTCATGATTTTTCACAAAATGAGTCCCAGGACTCACCATAACCATTTGTAACAAAATCACCGCATACATCTCACTGAAACCAATAAATATTGATCGCTCACCTGTAGTCTCAACAGGTTTAATGTTGCTACCGCAATGCATTCTTTCTCTTGGGGAGGAGGGGGCCAATCGAGTGCTCCTGTTAGGTCTTCACTTACACGCCGTAAGAGTGAATCAAGATATTCAAATGTCTTCTTACAAACATCAAGACAAAACGGAAGACGTAGACCAACATTCCAGTGACCAGCTGATGACCATGCAAAACTCTAGGGGAACGAATTATATGTGCGACATTGTATGATTCAATGCCAAGAAATTCTTATAATGTGATAATCGTTTTTCGATCTGGTATCTTTAATTATTTCATCCAGGAAAGAAAGCCCACACAGGGAAAAACAACAACAACAACATCTTAACAAGCCAAACGAGAACTCTACACATGTGTCACAATTTTGCTACATTTCGTCCTTTTCCCCTGCATAACTACAGCGTCATATGATATAATTGTTAACAAAAATTATGCTCACATTACGTTATCGTTCTCAAGTTATTACAACTACAAGCACACACTAATTTCAGTACTTCAGCTTCCTAGCTATTACCACCGCTAATAATTTAATTATAACTACATTACGATTTACATTGTGCGTCTATCTTGATAGAAAGCAATTTTTTGGTTGCATTTGATTTGTTTTGGTAGTTTGATGGCACAAATGTCCTATCTGTGAACCTATCAGTAATATAATCTACAAATGTAAAGAAATCTCACCTGTGCAGGACCACAGGCCACCCCAGTTATTTCCTTGCTGTCTAATGCTGCAATAAGGGCAGGCTCTGTTCTGGCAATATTAGAAGTGTCACCCAACTGTCCCTGCTCATTTCTGCCCCAACTGTACACCTCGCCATCCTCTGTGACTACCAAGCAGTGAACTGATCCTACAGCAACATCAACTATCTTCTTACCAGAGAATGCTTCAATCACTTTGGGATGGCGCATGTGGTCTTCGGCGACATGACCAAGGCGGCCACCATCCCCTTTACCCCTGTAACAAGAGTTCACATGAAGAATATTTGTAATACTTAAGCTAGTGATGCGTGTTTTAAAATTTGTTGATCGACAAAAGTTGTTACTCTTGTTGCTCAACAAGTTATAACATGGGCAATTTTCACCGTGACACACACATTAACACTGGGGGCATGTGGGTCAAACAGCAAACAATAGTTACCATGTCAACACTTGCCCATCCCTTGTCAAAGCCACGGAAAACTGGGATCCACAGAAAACGCGCACAACACCAAAGCTTTGTAGCTTGTCAATAATTTTAGGAGCTTTAAATGCGTCACTACCACCATGACCAAGTTTGCCATAATCGCCATCCCCCCATGACCAAACTGTACCTGTCACAAACAAAAAAGCAAATCAAAGCTTGTGATAAAGTTCTCTGGATAAAAATGTTTTTAAAAATTCAATCTTCAACAAGTGAAATGATGTGAAAATGAAAAAAAATCTAAAATATAAAGTGATAAAAATGTAAAAGAATAAAATTACGATAAAATAAAAATTAAGAAGGGATTCTTTGAGAATTTGTGTTCAAAAGAATGCTATTATTGAATGGGAAGAAGGCAAGAGTTATTGTCAGCGTTATGTACTTTCATAGTGTGTTAGGATTCCAAATACTTTGTAACATGACAATTGCCTTTGTCAATAATGAAGGCATTGTCAAAATCAATATCATGGTTGTGGGTCCAAGCATGATTGCCAATCTGGGAGCCTTTAGCTGCTGTTTTTACATCATTATTTTTTCCTAATGGCAATCAATCTTGTTGAAGAAACAATCATGAACACAACACAACATCTGTAAATGAAAGAGGCGACACTTTAAACAAGACAGCTGTCTAACCCAACTGCATCAAATACTAATATATTTTCTACTTAATAACCATTTTCTTTTTAAGACCAGGTATGGGGCGAGGCTATCTTGTTCTTAACTTTAAATGGATGAAATCCCATGTTGCTGCGATTCAAATGAAACCTTTTCTGGCAGAACTTTTATAACGACAAAAACAGCTTTATCCAAAATTCTGAATAAACATGACAATGCTTCTGCATGGTACTTTACTTTCATTACAATTTTACAAACATATATTATTTTGGAATTTTAGGGAATTTTCTACGTCAATGACAACTATGTATTTAGAGATTCTTACCATCATCAGCAACAGCAAGGCTATGAGCATCCCCACTGCCACAGGCTACATCTATAACATGATAACCTCGCAAACCACTCACTAGCATTGGAACAAGGTGGTCCTCACTATTCCCTAGAAAAAAAGGAAAAAATACAGAAATGATAAACCCAAGATGCAATATGACTCACAAAACAAAACTAAAGTTATTGAAAAATAGAGGAGAGTAGAGAGCAGTGGGGATGGAAGGAATGGACTAGTGGACAAATGGACAGACTGATGGAATAAGAGACTGACAGAAGGACAGAGAAAAGGAGGGGGGAGGAGAAAGAATTGGACAGATGGACACAGCTCCCCTTGATTCTTACTGCCCTTTTGCTTTGTTGACTTGCAATTTGCTACAGACAGTTTAAAACAAATTCTGACATGGTCTCTGACATATCAAACTTGTTTTTGCTGATAATTTTGCCGTTAATGAATGCTTTGAACTATGCAAAATACTAAAACTGCCTTAATGTCAGTCCCTTTCCTGTAGGTAGTGGCCACAGAAGCAAATTTGCTTTATTTAAAGCATTTGCCATTACATACAACTCATTAATAATTTGGTGTTAAGGGACCTCATAATAATACAGCTCTGATACGGTAAAGCACAAAATACACCCTGCATTACATTTTTCTGTCCATAACCATATCATGAACTGACAACTGACATTAGAGCGATTTTCCTATGACCTTGAAATGAAAATTCATGAACAAAACAAAAACCAGAAATGAACGGCAATAGAGCGATTTAAGTGGTTTATTGAATGGATGCAAATGCACTTGGCTTTTGGTTGGTTAAGCAAATGTTCGGGTGAAAAACTTCATGCCCAAGAACTTTCTAGAGATCAACGGATACTTTGCTTTGACGTTGTACTGCAACAAGATTAGCCAATTGAACAATGCCTTCTCCATATTAGGGTTTTCTTTGGCCAGAAAACAATGAGGCCATGTTTTTACCTTTTCATCCATTGGCTGATAAAATAAATAACGAACACTAACCAAAACCATTTTTCAAGATCATACAAAAATCGCTCTATTTCAATAAAGCAATGGTACCATGTCCAAGTCTGCCATAGTTTCCTCTGCCCCATGTGTACAACTCTCCTTCTGATGTCACAGCAGCACTGTGACTGCTTCCACAAGCAATCTGAACAACTTGCTTCCCAGCAAGGCCAGTAATCAAGGTTGGCTCATCACAAAAACTACCACAGTAAGCAACAAAACAATTATTAATCTTATTAGTCTAAGAATTTATTATTCGACTAATGATAATGATAATATTAGACTAATGGGTTAGGATGTGCGGAGAGAAAGGAGAAAGTGTAAGTCGCCTAACAAGTGAATGCAGCAAGTTAGCCCAGTGTCAGTAATAGGGGTGACATGACAGTTTGGAGCGATATGTGATATGAACAGTGGTACAAACATACCCTAGAGCAAGTGGTAGAAAATACAGGTTTTAAAGTTCTATGGGATTTCAATGTACAGGGTGATAGGGTGGTTGAAGCTGGAAGGCTGGACATCATCTTCGTTGATAAGCAGGCAAAGGAGGCTAAGATCATAGACATCGCTATCCCTGGAGATGCACAAGTAAAACACAAAAAACTGGAAAAAAGTAATTGAGAAGTACTAATTTCTTCGAGAAGAAATAGGAAAGTTGTGGAAGCTGAAGAAAGTGTGCCAATTGAGATTGGGGCATTGGGAGGTGTATCTGACATGTTTGAGAAATATCATATGTGGGAAAACTTAACATTACCATCAGACTTGAAGTGATCTAGAAAGAGGTTCTCTTGAGAATGCCTAGACTATTACGGAAAGTGTTGGCTATTTAGGAACTCAAATGTAAGGACTCCTTTGGGACCTTTAGGAACTTGTAGATGCTTGCTCCCAAGGGTAATTTACCAGGCAATGTAAACCTTTTAAGCCTGAGATTCAACAATAATTTATAAAAAAATAATAATTTTTTAACAAAGGAAAGGATCTTAAAGTCATGTGATGAATAAAATCACAAGAAAATAATTCTTATGTTCACGTGTTTATGTATGAGAATCAAATAATTAGTAGGGTTTTAATTCCAAGAAACTGATTTTAAAAGAACTTTGGGCATCAACAAGCCATCTTTTTACACTCCAAATTCTTACTTGTTGTCCCCATGGCCCAGTTTGCCGCCATCTCCAGATCCCCAGGAATATACTTCACCCTCACGGCTTAGAGCCATGAAATGTTTGCACTCTGGGCTTGTAGCAATTTTAATGATTTCACATCTTCTAGCTAGAGATTCTATGAGCATAGGGCCCTGTAGAACAAATTGTACAGTTACTAAAGATCGATAGCTGATTTGCAGACATAAATAATTTTAATCAAGGTCACTCAAAATTTTAATGTACATCCAAAAATTACTAGTATCAGACTGGTGTCTTTCTTTTACGTACATATACAAAAACCATGAAAATTTTGGCTGTATTTGTTTGGCAAATAAATTAGCCACCACTTGCTTAAATTTAGCAAAATAATTGTCTCCAATTTTGTTTGTATCAATTATTGTATACTACATGTAAGCCCTTATCTGTATCAGGGTTTTTCATTGAGAATTCTAGTAGCAGGAGAAAGGTGAAATGTTGCAGGAGAATATTTCTTAAAGGGGCTCCACATCTGAGTCAAAAATAGTTATAGGCTATTGACCGTTAGCCGGAGAATTCTGTGTAGTAAACGGAGAATTCTCCAATCTCCGATGCCTACACCCTGCTGTGCACAGTATATTCATAGTGCACTGTGTGCAGAACTGTAATATCAGCAATTGCCATATCCCCTTATCGAAAATTTGTAATTGTAGGATTCACTATAATATTTACCATAATTACCATAATTATCATTACATGTAGTTATGAAAGGCCATTTAACTTAACCAAGAAAATAAAACGTGCACAGCCTACAGTGTACACAACCATACATGTAATTGTATTTGCTGTTTATGAAATTAATAATGTTCAAGAACATAAAACTAAACACTCACTTGTCCCTCAGACATGTAATGACAGGTGTAGACTTTGCCTGTTTTAGTCAGTGCCAGAAAACACTTCTCCGCGCAACAAATCTGAGCAATGCCAATAATTTCCACCAAGCTGCTCAATGAGGTTGGGCCCAAGGTATGACCAGCATTCCCCCAAGAGAGCCAACCCCACCCATAAACTTCTTGGACAAGGGCAACGCTTGGAGTCTAAACCAGATAATTATTATTATTAAAAAATGAATCATTAAATAATGCAATTCTAGAGCTCTGCTTGGCTTAGCCATCATGGTATATGAGCCATTATACCATGCTCTCCAAATATCGTACAATGTAACTGTATGCATCTGCTCAAAATTAAAAACAAGCTGAAAATAGGTCATTTCTACAATATTTTGTGAGCGTTTCTAATAAAACAATCATTCTACTTGCTCTTGTTGGATATGAGACGATTATAGCCAACTCCGTATGTAATTTATATTTATTTTTTAGCAAAACTTTTATGGATGTACCTTTGAGTAAGGCTTTTCTTATTCTTAGTTAGGTTTTTTAACATTATACACAACAAATGATGATTCTCATTTATTATTTAGTTATTTTTATTCTATGTATTGATGTAATGCACAGTTGATCATCTGGTCATGGAATCTGCGCAATATAAATTCTCAAATTATTATTATTATTAAATTATCAGTAATGATTACATGCACTGTGTCTGCAATGTACCTTTTGATTTGATGACAGTGGCAGATAAGGGGCAGCTAATCTGTCCAAGTGTGAAACAAGAACAACAGCACAGTGCTGCAGTTCAACAAACTCTGATTCATCTTCAGGGAGGGCTAGGTAACGCAGAAATGATTCTGTTGGACTCACTTTAGGCACACTGGATGAAAGGACCTATGGAGTAAAATATACATGTACATGCAAGATGCATCTAGGAGACATCAGCATTTACAAACTACAGTTCTGGTTGGAACATTAATATCAATAATTGACCCCAGCGTAAGTATCACTATATACATGTACCGCTGTACATGTATGTTACAGGTCAAAATTAAATTCAGGTTCAAATTTTTTAACCTAGGCTGATTCTCAATTTTTCTTGGTCTCCTAGCCCTAATTATTCATGAGCAAGAATTTAAACCTGGAAGACTGCAATATTCAATAAAATCCAGTGCCCTAGTCTACGATTCATGCACTGTCACCTACGGATGGTAGGTAAATATTGCTTGTGAAAAGAATAAGGACATTAAGGAGCAAACTTACCTCATCAGCTAACTTATTAGGTTCTAGAGTCCTTTGAGAAGCCCCACTTATCTCCTCAAATCTCTGCAGCAAATGAATAAGAGGTGCAGATGTAAAACAAGAATCAGTGTCATTATCTTGTCCACTGTCCCAAAGTTCTAACAACAGCAAAATAGCTTCCAGCATGTGTTGAAGGGAGCCACGCTGTACAGCAAGTTCTAGCAGTATTCCTAGAGCCACATGTTGGTCAGAAACAGGTACAGAATCAAGTGGTTTGCAGTACACTCTGTCTTCATTTCCCCTCCTATCAGAAGAGCAAAAAAGAAAAATAAAACCATGATAGAAAGTTCACCATCAATCGTAATATTATTTCTTCATGGGTACACTTTAAAACAACTTACATTAGTACTTGTAGGTTAGCAAAAATGTTGGTGTTGCAATTCTTCAAACCATCAATTGCAGGTACTTGGGGACAAGATTTGTCCCTTGACTCCCATATGAAAATAATGGGGATGCTCATCTTATTGTTTAAGGAAGAAAATGCAGATTTTTGGGAGCCCTTTGGGCTCCTAAAATAAAAAAAGTAGGAGCCCAAGCCAAATTTCTAGGAGCCCATTGATCCATAAACTTAAATACATGTAATACATATACAGGGATGTCAATACGTTTTTAGGCAGCCATTTCATTAAAGGTGTCACCTGTAGCACTGCTGTACACTACGAGGCCGGCAGCCGCGTAGCGAAGACCCGCAGAGTCTAAGGCCCTAGAGGGGTTTGGGGACATGCTCCCCCAGAAAATTTTTGAAAAGGATAACCCTGTAAGTGCATTTTTCTGTTTTCTGACGCATGAAAAAGGTGTTTGTCGATCGCAGTTACCGGCTGTTTAATCACCTTCGTCTACCTGGCTTTCCGTTCATCGTGATTTATAGAAAAATCGATCGATTCCAGGGTGGCTTGAAGTGCGTTTTCTTTTACTCATGGGTACACGCTGATTAATTACACACTAGAAATTCACGCCTTCTTCACGTCAGAGTTCAAGACAACAAACATCGGTTACAGGAATTTCACAAAAGGTAGGAGCCGTGCACAACCTTGTCACCGGGGCCATCTCCACTTTCGAAATAGCAAGCGTTATTGTATAAAGCATTTTGAAAATAGCTTCCAACAGTAACTCGGTTTCACATGGTTTTATAGTTTATCTTTGAATTTTACAATCTAGTAGATACGAAATGAGGAGGCAAGACACCAAAAAACAATTCTGTTCATTTCAGCAGGTAATTCTTTTATTTCGCTTTATACCTGCAACAATGAACATCTTCACCCATTAACATCGAGTAGACTCAGCCGTAACAGGTGTTACGGGTTATGGCCATTATTGACATCCCTGATTTATGTCCTAAATTGAAAATACTTTTGCCTTTACACTGAGTATGTAACCAGACAGTTAATCTAGAGACAGATGCCAAAACTCTGAAATCAAAATATGGTCATTCACAAAAAAGACTAAAATATATATGCATCTCTTAAACAACAGCCACAGAAATCACACAAACAGGATATTCTGCTAAATCGATCAGTCGTTCTTTGTGTCCTGCGGGATGCATGCTATGAATTATTTTACATCTTTGGGGACGTTTATGTTTTCACTGGGAAAAGGGACGCAGAGGTAACAAAATCACTGCCTAACTATTAAGCAACTTACCCTGCCACCACTGATCTTAGAAATTTTGTTGAACGGTCAACCACTTCAAGCCACACTGGTGAAACTGATCCTTCATCAAAAAGAGTCGCTTCAGGAAGATACTGCAAAGCTTCAAGAGCTTCATCAAGAAGCTCACGGCATAAGTCTGCATCTTCCCCTGATCTCCATGCACGACGTAGAAAAGCGAATGCGAATGACAATGCTGCTCTAGCACCAATTCTAGCTAGACCTAATGAGGCCTGCTCAGAGTTAGCACGGTTCCTACGATTTTTAATTACATGTTGTTTCTCTTCTTTTACACTCTTCCTTTTCACACTCTTGGCAGTATTAGCTTCCCTTTCACGTGACGAAGCAATAAAATAACGCCCCAAAACAGCTAGCCTCTGCTGAAGCCTCATAGCAGACAGGGTTGTTCCTGCTGCTTGGCTTGCAAGCTCCTGTTGCTCAAAAATGAGGCCCTGGAGGACTTCTCTGAGCTGGTCTGGGCTTGGCTGGTCCCCCCAAGTCCATGAGTCCATCAAGGGACCTGCAGCTGGAGGTGCTCTCTCCTCCTCTTCTTTTTGTTCCCTATCTTCTTGGTCCAGTTTCTGACATGATTCACAGTTACAGCCATTTCTAGGTCCACAATGTCCATCACAGCACATACATTTTAAAATGCGACGACCACAATAAAATTTGCCAGTCTCACCCTTTTGGGAAGGCACACCATCACTGTTGATCCTTACATCAGAGGGTTTACCAGGGATTTCTCCATCTTTTACTAACTCATTCCAAAGCCTTTTAAGACCTTCAATTGAAAATGCAGTCTAAAAAGAAAAAGATACAGTATTCTTATCATCACGTTTGATGGTAAATAAATATGTAGCAAACGTTTCTTGCAGTACACTAAAGAAAGAGAAGGGAATTGAATAATTGATTTTTACAAACATGTACATGTAGAAAAACTGGTCTGGGATAAAATCACTTTATCAGAATAATAAAGGGGCCATGAATCACGTAAACTTAACAAAAACTCATTTACTGTGTAAAAAAGTCACATGCACTGTAACTATCCAATATGCAGTCTTCACCAAAATTCTACATGTAGATGCTTATAACTTTCTGCTCAACAGAAGGATTTATGATTCAGAGAGTACATGTAGGCTAGTTCTTATTATTGTCAATATTACCAAGATCCCAAAAACTTCCATTATAGGGGCACTTTCAAGTTCAATACGCGTAAAAAATACACGTAGAAAAGAACAAAGAACAATCAGCACTGGGAATTTGCATTTATTCAGCTCTCAGTGTGTTATTGTGAAAACATGATAGAGTAAAGCCTGTTTATCATATGCCGCTGATGTACCTGCGAAGTAGCCACTGGCACTGCCCGGGATACTGTTTGGTTGAATGAGAACAAGTGCCACAGGCAACAATTAGCCACTGCAGGGCTTTACTGCTCGGCCAGCATGCCTGTGAAGTTGAACCCGAGTCAACTATGCAAGCATGCGAGCGGGAAAGACTGGGATAACTAATGCTGCCAGCCACTTCTCTTCTATCAGAAAAGTATCCCAGGTTGTACCGGCTGTCATTTTGTAGGCAAGTCAACCACATACCAGAACCAGACTTGAGTCACGTGTAAGTACATTATCATACAGAGAAAAGGAATTAATAAAAACTGAGCCAATATGCTTAAGTTGAAAAGTGGTACAGAGTACACTGTACAAGTAAATTTGTTTTGGCAATTAGTACTGACATTACATATATCTTGATATCTGTCCCATTAATAGAGGCACAAAAAAATAATAATAAAACCGCAAGCATCTCTAACATAATTCTGTGACGCCGTTAGCTAGGAGTGGTTAACCGTCACATTACTGTTATCATTTGACTCAGTGAATTCGAGAAATCAAACAAAACACACGTACATGTACAACACACAAGATCATGTGATAGCAGTAGGAAATGGCATAATTATTTACATCCAACAGAAACTTCCAACGTTCTTAGCTCACAACACAAGCATTAGGGGCCAGTTGGATAAACTTGTTACAGTCGGGCAAAACTACTAACTCGCGTTGTACATTTCTGCAGCTGCCTTCAGGTTCTTATGAAATGACCTTAAACCTGTTCAAGGGTAAACACTTTCAGCCTAGAATGAAGGTCGTACGCTTTTACAAAAGCCACAACACTGAAGCTTTTGTACCTGGCCGACTTGCACGCAAACAAGCATTGTGGAATCGCGGAATTCAAAGCAATGAATTAAAGCACAGAACGAGGGGAATGATTGTTGTTGGGTTCAAGTTCCGCCAACGTTCAATTACAACCCAAAACAACCGGTTTATTTTGATTTCAACTAACCTGTATGTCAGTCTTTAGCCATTTTGAGTCGAGCCGTGGCTGCGGTCGAAGCGATGAAACCGGGTTGGCCAAATTCGGCATCACACCGCGTCAGAAAAAAATGCCACTTGTTTTATCCGAAGAGAATGAAATACAATGCAAAGATTCTCATCGTTCCTGGTTTGCTAGATAGACTGAATGAAGAACAAAAAGATAATATTATTTCCTTCGTATCTTTCCGCGGTAACTGTACTTCACAATGTCAAAAAAAGAAAAAAGGTTAGGTCACTCTGTTTGCTTTAATACGCCCGAATATGTGGAAAATGGGATTAACCGCTGACATAGGATTAGTTGTTCCCAGTCCGAACCGAGTACACATCTCGCTGCACAAGCAGAGTGCCTTTATCCCATACGTCGAGAAAAGAGCTTTGCTCAGCCAAAGCAAAAGTAGATCCAATAGGGATTATCTTTGTTTATTTTATTTACTTGTGTTTTTCTCTTGGCTCCGCTTGAAAATTCCCCACAGCCCCAGACAGACCCAGGTGCGGGATAAGAGAGAAGCAGCTCATGCTCATTTCAAAGCAAAAAAATGCAACTCATTAAATAACAAAAGGATAACAAAACATACAACAGCACATTTCATATTAGTCTCCCTCGCAGCCGTTTTTTGGATGTCACGCAACGCTTGACATCCAAAAAACGGCTGTGAGGGAGACTAATTTCATGGAAAGCCTAAAGACAGCGTAATTTTTAACAGCAAAAAGGATTCTAACCGGTATTTTGTGGAAAAATTCACAAAATTGTGAACTTTTAAATCTTAGCGTGTGGAACTCTTGAAACAAAGAACATGTCAAAAAAATTTAAGATTGTGAGCGTAATACTTTTTTACTCATGAAGCTTCACGCCTGGATAATCAAACAGTGTACTTGTGCCTAGAAGAGAATTTTATTAGAATTTTAACAAAGAGAAAGTGAAATTATCTCCGTATTTCACTCTAAACCATTTGATTTCATAAACTAGTGAAGCATTTGTATAGCTCTGTATAAAGCTCAAAGGTGCTTCACAATAAAGGTTTGAAACTGTAAGGTACTACAAATGAAATTCAATTACTACATTACAAAGAAGGAAAATAAAAAAAAGTTATGAATAAAAAAAGGCGCTTTTAAACTTTTAAGACGAAGATACAGAGTTCATTTTTTGTGCTTGGGAGGGTTGTTGACTATTTTCCAATTCCCCATAATACACTCTGTCTGCCCCCCAAATTTTGCATAACTTATTGTCTTAAAGTGCTCTTGGGAAAATGCAATACTCCCAGGAGCATTTAAAAACAATGGTTTATGCAAAATTTGGGGGGCAAACAGAGTGTATTATGGGGAATTGGAAAATAGAGAATTGCAAAGTTTAGGGGAACGAACCGAAAAGCAAAAACACCGAGTTCAAACGTTTTATCCAGAGTGCTTAGGGCAATTTTTACGTGTTGGCCAGATTTTGCAATAGTGTTAGATGTGCACACGCGTAATTTAAGCGACTTGACTTGCGTGATCCCCATTTTAATTTGCACACCGTGAGGCAACACCTACAAACCTTTTGTTACGCCATAACAATAGCTGTCCCTGTGAAACTATTTCTATGTAAGCTTCGAAACGAGCCAAATTTCCCTGAAACTTGAACCCCCAATAGTCAAGTTAGGAACTCAAGGTAGCTTAAAGTAAACCCCAAAAGAGACCTGGAAATGTTTCTGTTCAATTCGAGAATGATGAACTTATCAACCCAGCATCCCCATCACTTTTATGTGGGAGGACCCCCCGTCCCCTCCCCAACGTATGAAGTTTTGTCGGTTTCAACGCTTAAAAGAACTACACTATAATTTCTGGAATTCAAGTGATGCAGAGGCACATCTCCCTTTTTTTTTAGAAGATAACAAATAGCGTGACGTCGCTTCTTAAAGGTGGCAAGCCAAAGGACATCATCGGGTACTCTTAATAGTCTGGTTATGATGTCACCTTTTTATAATATTAAGACAAAATAAAAAAAGCGCTTTAAAAATTGAGTCTTGAGCCTGCTTATAAAAGAACGAAGTTTGAGACTACGTTTTATGTGCTCTGAAAGATTATTCCAAAAGTTAGGGGTACAAAACAAAAAGCACGCGCACCGATTTGAAACATTTGTGCCATTCAACATTTCGTTTGTTTGGGTAGCTTTCGCGCATAATCACAGTTAAACCGAATTACTATACGTGATGTTTTTATTTGCACACCTGTTGTTTTGTTCAGATCAAATAGGAGGTTGAATATACTTATCTTTTCTTACGCTTTAAGAGCATCTGCCTGCGTGAAACTATTTCTCAGCCTCAACAAATCAAAGCTCCCTAAAACTGGAACTTCCAAACAATATTCGCACTGCATACATATTGTCCTGTCACGGGGAACTAAGTTATGGCAGGAACCGCGACTGCATGCCAGGACATTAGGCATGCCAAAGTATGAGGGTATGCGACGTCAGGCTCCACCAGGGGAGGTGGGAGGGGCAAAAGTCACTTCCACTGAGCTCCGTTGAACTAGCCAACAGGAGGGCAAAAACCGAGCAATTCTCATTGTTGGTTTTCACATGACGTCACTAAAATTCAAACTAAAAAACTATCGATCTTACTGAGATTTTACTTTCACGATACATTAGAGCATCTGAAAACTAATTATCATACAAATTTTCGCTTCAAAAGGGTTCTTGGTTTTGTGATAGAGTACGCTTTAATTTCTAAACTTTTGCGTGACGCGGCATTTACATGACGGCCAAGAGAGCTGTCATGTAGGTTAAAAAAGTGACTTATTTCAGGAAATTTTGCTTTCTAAACAGTTCATGTATAAGAAAAAGTATTACTTTAATGTTTATGAGTTTCTCGAAGAATAAATTCACGCTTTTGCAGCAAAACTTAGTAACAGATGTTTCTGTTGGTTTCCGTGGGCATGTTGGAGCTCATGCAGGTGAGCACCAGCATGGCGTCTTCATACAAATCTCTATAAGTTTGGGTAAAGCATTTCTTCGGATATCTCGTATACGAAATATTCCTCTGACCTGAATCTTGGCGAGGGTTTTCGTATATGTACCTCCTTTCATTTCCCAGACTCTGGACTTTATCCATTGAACGGTTTTGATTCTTATTTTGATCTATTTTGAACGGCGTGACACTGAAAATCAGCAATACAGGGCCGCGTTGCATCATGCCAATTGTGCGCAGGCACGACATGAAGGAATTTAAAGGCGTTTTTTATTTCCCGCGTCACGGGTCAATTATGTATGCAGTGACAATACCATTCGCATAGCCTAAGTTAGCCTCTGAACAGGCCTTTGGTAGAGTCTGTTCACAGGCTAAGCCTAAGTCTGAGCGCGTCAACCTCTCGCTCTGAGGAGACAAGATGCCAACAGAGGGATGGTTACTCTGTGCAGTACCAATTTAAGCACTGAAGCACACGTTTATATAAGCGCACCTCCGGATCATTCCGGATTGTTCAGGCAGGTGGCAACCCGATGTCTCACGGCTGTCCAGGTCTTCGGTAGAGTGCCGTATTTTTCGCTTCTTCAGTGATATGGAGCCTTCCGTAATGACCCTTGAGATGCATTGCAGAAACAAACGTTTCTGGCCGCCAACACTTTGTCTCCCTACAGATTGTACATACAGGGCGAATCTGTTGAAAAGATCCTCATATTGTCGCGGCGAAGTGATTGGCCAAGGAAGCGGAGCTGCCGTTCTCTTACCTCGGTTGACACGGGTCGGGATGGCGTTTGACTGTATACGGACTCGTTGGTGGAAAGCGTTGAAATTTCACACAGTGATTCAGTTCGAGTCCATGTTTCCGACTCATAAAGAAGAAAACTCAGAACGGTACACTTGTAGAGGCGAACCTTGACAGCAATTGGCAGGTTAGACTTCCAAATACGCTCTAATCTCCAGAAGGCATCCCATGACTGACCTTGTCGTTGGCTTGACATCGTTCTAAGTGATGGCAATATAAGAACGTAGGTAATTAGTCATCTACGGAGTCCAGGTCGATGTTGTTAACTCGCAGTGGAGGTGACCGTAGATGAATGAGAACCTAGACTTTGGGTTTTTGTGGCATTGTCTTGGAGGCCAACATCTGCAGCAGCAGACAAGTCGACCGAGGAATTTTTGAGCGTCTCCAACACTTGATATTAACATAGCAATGTCATCTGCATAGTCAAGGTCAATCAGCTTATATTCTGGATGTCTTCGAGACTGTCGAAATCATGACGAACCCAGGATTGTCAACGGTAGCCTGGCGCATAACCCAATTCAGTTACAAATAGGAAGGGTGCTTAAGTGATTGACGATTTTCCAAGTAAAATAATAACAAACATTAACTAAAATAAGGCATCCTCTAATGAAAGTTAACTTTCAAGTATTTAAGCAGAGCTCTGGCGCGCGAAGCGCGCCTGCGGAGCACCATGGGTAAGTAAATCTACCCATCCCAGAAAATTTGGTAATCACGTGACCGTACACCGCCCGCCCACCCGCTGCCCGTCCGTCCGCACCACAGGGCAACCAATGTTCAATCCCACACTTTCTAGCTAGCTTGGGAGCACAGGAAGACTGATATTGCACACATATTGCACATCAATGTTGTGATCAATTGACAGCTGTCAAAACAGGGTCCCGCTGACCAGTATCACCTGACCGTATCGCGGGCTCAGGTGTCGACCCATCGAGGTCAAGTATTTTTTGAAGTTATCCGCTGACAAGTTACTAGTTTTCAAATGATTGCAGGCTCAAGTTTAATTTTTTCAATTCATATGAAATACGTTGTGTTTTATATGTGCCGCACAATTAAAATTTTGATTTCAAACTGACCTCGGAAGCTAAGATTCAGCCACTTTTTACAGGCAGGGAAGACATACCAGTTGCTTTTGACTTTTCTCACCAAGGTCACGCGTTGGTCACGCTCTACGTCCAATTTTTATGCTCTGATTGGTCAAAATTTGACAGGTGAGTTCATGCGGAAAATTTATGCAGCATCTTGAAACTTGTTTACTTTGACAGCTGAAGCTGACAGATTTTTGTGTCAACTTGTGAGGTTTTTAACTGTCTTTTTCCACTGAACATTGTACAAAATGAAATTCAGCTGCTATCAAGAGTCTACTGTTATTCATGGCTAGTTTCTTTATCGGGTTTTCGGTTGAAATACATCACTTGTCAAAGTAGGAAATACGATTTCGGATGGCATCGTTTTCGTTTTTCACCTAGCTTGATGCGTAAAAGGGTTGAAAAGTCTGAAGCGATTTTGGCCTTACTTGATAGTTTTCAGTGCATCTCGAATGGTACGCCTGAGTAATTATTTTATTAGATGTTTGTTTTTACATCTAATTCAATGAAGTTGAGTGTAGTTTTTGGGGCTACCGGTATTTAGTTTATGCACGTTTGTAAGGTTTGAGACAATAGGGCCATTTATACGAGGAAAAATAAGACGCGTCTTACATAAGACGCGTCTTAAATAAGACGCGAACTTTCCGTATAAACGGCACATTTCGTCTAAAATAAGACGCGGCTTAACTAAGACGCGTCTTATTAGATAAGATATGTTCGTATAAATGGTACAGTTCGCGTCTTATTTAACACGCGTCTTATGTAAGACGCGTCTTATTTTTCCTCGTATAAATGGCCCTAATGATCTGACCGAGTATCAGGTTTGATTGGAGAACGTTTAAAAGCCTTCTGACATTTTCTCACCGCAAATAGAAAGAAAACGTTCCAAAGAATATTTAGTTATAATTCTGGCTGTAAAAGAAAGCTTTGAGCGATTTTCTTACCTCGAGTTCATCTTTGAAAAACGCAAACACCGGGAAGCCGGCTTAAAACATAAACAAGGATTTTCAGAGACACTTAAAGGGACAGTGTCCCGATTATGCGCACGCGCGAGCGTCATCTGTTTTTTCTTCAAAAGACAATAGAACTGTCAAATTGACTCGACAAGATTTCCTTCCGGACCGCACTGCCGACAGAGATTTGTTGTTTATATTCTCAAGTAATATTTTAGACTTTCGAAGAAGTCTTTCGTCTTATATAAAAATTTGGCTCGCGGTTCGAAGACTCATCGCGATTTTATCGCTAGCTGGGCCGCCTCGCGACCCGAAAATCTCGTTCCGCTCGCTTTAAAAACATATTTTCTAATTTGAAACTCGTGTCAGAGGTCAATCGCTCCACAAAGGTTAGTCAAAAATGATATTATGATTTCATGTCACTAGTTTTTCAAAACATGTAGCGCCTGTTTGTTTGATTTTGTCGGCCGTAGGGAGATTCAAGTAAAAGTATACTAACGCGTCGTTGCAAAACATTCTGCTTCACGAAGCTCCCCTCCACAAGATCTCCTCAGTCACATCAATGTCTCAACGGTTTCTTTCTTACAGTCTTTATTGTTGCTGTTTCATTTCTGCGTATTCCTTTCACAATTATCTGAGCTTGTATGGAAGCTAGCAGAAGAAATAAGCCTTCAATCGGCATCAAAGTGCGTCCAATCTTTTGGTCCTCCGGCCAACAGCAATAAAAGTAACGCCAAAAAATCCAGATTTTGCCCAAATCGAAACTTAACAGCAACAATATATCATTGATCTATAATCCTGAGAAGTTTTAGTGTCGTATTGAACCCGGCCAAGCGCGATGCAAACGGATTTTTCAAGATTCTCTTACTTTCCTCGCATCTTTTGATTTCGCGACATCCTGTCCAAAAATCAAAGTTTGATGCATGCGCAGTAACGGGATACTGTTCCTTTAAATACTTGTCTTCGTGAATGAAAATTGTTCTCTCTGTATATGTTTCACTGAGTGATTTTCCTTGTATTGACTGTTAGTAGTCTCTTTTGCAATTTACATCGCTGTTGTGCGGTTTGTTCTAAGTCGCTCATGGACATAGCTTGCAGGAGTAGTCAAAATGCCGCGCGTATCAAACGCTTTTGAAGATTACACATCGTTATAAAGCCATTATGTTGAAGCGTATAACTGTGTTAATCTTAATGTAAACAGTCGACTTTGGCGCTTGTCAAAAGTGAGAACCGGCTCGCCGTGTAGGTGATTTTGGAAATTTTTTTAACGGTTTCGCTAACGCGTGCTTCGATCGTCCAAAATTATGAAATACTGCCTTCTGTCCGAGGTCTGTATGATAAAAACAGCGCCTCATGGTACTATTTCACCTCAGATGTGATGTATAAAAAGGGTAGAAGGTTGGTTTACACGTCCCCAGACTTGTTGGCAAGATTTTGTAAAGTAAACTTATCGAACGCAAAAAATTCGGCCTGATTTGTTTTCCTACTGTACTGTCATCAAGAACCATTCCAGTTATGGCTATGCTATTTTTTAGGTGTACATATAAGGCTATCAAGTGATTTGTGTAATACAAGTTTACAATTGTTTGATTTAAATTATAAATTCGAGTTAGTAGGAGCTTCGCTTTTAGCCCAGGCTAAATCTATATATTATTTCTTCCACAGACATCGTATATAACCATAAGATTTTATTAGGTTTTCTAACGCGACTTTAATTTACTCCAGACTAATATATTATATTCCATTTTATTTCCTTTTCTGCAAGAAAGAAACTATTTCTTCTTTCCAACGATAACTTGGTATTTCTTTACGGTTGCTTTAAATCCAGGCGCGGTCCCTGCATTGTTGGATGTAAATTTAAGGTACATCACACCAGTGGGGGCCTGGAACGGTTGGAGAGCGAATCTTTCACCATCAATATCGAAGATTAGATCGCTACCTGTAAAACGTGGAAGACAAGAGATGACTTTTAACTCACTTTA
This sequence comes from Porites lutea, assembly GCF_958299795.1. Taxonomy (NCBI): domain Eukaryota; kingdom Metazoa; phylum Cnidaria; class Anthozoa; order Scleractinia; family Poritidae; genus Porites; species Porites lutea. The sequence continues at coordinate 22,205,785 of NC_133209.1, read as the reverse complement.
AAACTGAATTAGCTAAGACTTGCTAAATTTTATCGCATGGGTCATGCCAGTTTCTTTGTCTGGTCGATCGAGTTAACAGACGCAACAAGGCAACCTTTCTAGTAATGTCTATTAATCAAAACAAGCCCACCAGTCTATATGAGCAGACTTCGACCCAATTACAGCTCATAGAGCGGTTTTCATTTGAGTGTCGAAAAGTAATTGGTTTTGCACTTTCTACACGATGCGATTGGCTTAAAAGATTCGCGCCACCTTTTCATCCAATCAGAAGTAAAACCAAAGCCAATTGTGACGCGCTCGCATGCATTTTCCCGCGCTTTGCGTCAGCCACATGTCATTACTTCGAGTTTTGATTGGTTCAATGTATTGTCTGTGTCCTATGTGATTGGCCAGAGTAATTACTTTGGTTTTGGTTTTACGACACTCAAACGAAAACCACTCTATGACGCCGAATTAGGTCACACTGAATTAGCTATTTTGTGGTCGTCGTCGTTGTTGTTGTTGTAGTTGTTACAGCTGATAAATATAGTGAGTAGCGCGAGATATTTAAGCCATCATCTTGCAATTATATTACACGCTTTTTGTGTTTAAGAGAATTTAAAGGGCGTTGCAGATCATGAAGGGGGGTCACGCAAGAGCTTGCTAACGACATGAGGGGATAGAAAAAAAGCGTGACGCTGGCTACTTGATTAAAAGGCCGGTGTTATGAAGCCTTTTCACATGACGTCAAGGCGGCCACATTGGTGTTCCAAAACAATTAAGCGGCAGTCATGTTGGTGTACCGAGCAAATCCTATGAGATTTGAACGAATTTCTTAAGCCCCGTGCGAACGGGCGAAACATTTTTGGATGTTACAAGTTGCGTCCGTTTGCACACGCTGTTGCGTATTGTTGGGATTTGTTGAGCAAAGTTTGAAAGCGGTCAAACTCTTGAGCAAACAACTAACATTTCTCTTTTTTCGTGATCGCCGAAGCGTAGCGCGCAACAATGTTGGGTCGTTTTCACAACTCTTTCAACACTGTTGGGGCCGCTCACGCTCATTACACATGGTCTCCAAAGTCTTATGTGTTGTATCCTTCCCACGATGCACTGCAAGTCCCAACATTGTTGGTACTTGTTGCTAACAAATCCCAACATTGTTAGTTGCGTCTTTTGGCACGTAGCTTTACGTAAACGCTTTCAAAAGTTGCAATAAATTTGCATGGATACTGAAAAAGTGAGTGGATTTCACATGGAACGAAAATGAACACAAATGAAGTTGTTTCCAAATAGTCAGCTTAATCATTCTCAAATGCTTATCATGCATAAATAATTACTTAAAAAAATTGATCAGCCTTGTAAACCGTTTTCGTACACGCCGCTAACAGCTTTACTAATTTATCGAAGCACAGGGACGTTTTTACACATGAAAAAAGTTTGACTCCAAGTCCAAATAAACAAATTTCACGTGGTCACCAACATGGCCGTTCTTTTTGTGTTCTGGGACACCAAAATTGCGGACCTGATGTCATGTGAAAACACTAATTCGTTCATTAAACTTACAGTTCATGTTCGTCAACTTTGCAATTCTCAGAAGCGCCTTATATTTCGAACTCGATAAGAAGTTGTAGTTGATTTTAAGCAACATGTACTTTAACTTACCTGCGTACATGTCATACAACCGGTTTTTTACCCTGATGTCACGAAGATTGCGATTGTCTAGTAAGGTCGATTAATCAACCGTCGAAGTTCCTTTTTTTTTGGTCTGTTTTTTGTTAATTTAATTGCATTGTATTTTTCTCAAAAATACGTTTCTTTTTAAATACTGATAACTTTGGCTCTAATAATAGTGTTCAAGGCAAATTCAGTATCATGTAGAGGTCTATGAAAACATGCATTTTGTTTAAGTGACTAAAAGTATTAAATATCGCAGTATTCCGTGACGGAGGTATAGCAACTTCTATTCCTGTATTCCTTAACTGATTTTCTAAACTCATGCTATATGATTACAGCAGTACTTACCGCTAAAAGAAGTAAGAGACGAGTATCCCTTTAGCAGATCGTATCCAGACTCGGTGTGGAACTGTTCAAACTCAAGTTGGAAGGCCTGTCCAGGATTAATAGCCCATACACACGTAACACTGTTGGGATAATCGCTGGGATAGTTGGGTGACATGACAGTTTGATCGAGTGCCGTGATTAAACCACCACACGCTGAAAGGAAAGGAGAATATTTAGACCAATTAATGATTCGCTCTCCAAGACAGTCTTGCATACTGGATTCCACGCTGTAAATTCCGGATTCCAGGTACTGGATTCCAGATTCTCAGACAGTGAAACTTGGATTCCGAATTCCAGTCTCTAGTGGAATTCCGGATCCTTTGAACTGTATTGTGAATTCCAAAGCAAAAGCAGGAATCCGGATTCCAGGAGCAAAATTTCCCGGATTCCGGATTCCACCAGCAAAAATTTACCGGTTCCTGGAATTCAGATTCCCTTTGATGGGGCGAAATGACAATAAGCTTCGCTAATGGTATGTTTATGACTGATAATGTATCCTTCTTTCTTACGTTTCGATGTCTAGGGAAAGGAATTTCAGTGAAATGTTAATATTCCACGGCACATAAAATCTTCAAAGATCGACGGGAAGAAGCTGTTATCACAATTTTCAGGGTTTTTGACATTGACATTGACTTTTGTGGAAAACAAACAAACAACAAGAACAAAAAAAAGGGGTAATAACTGAACTGTGTGCTAGGAAAGAGTCAAGAAGGTATCCATACTAAGCAAAATCCACTGCAAATGATAACAAATACCAAATTCACGCTGTTTTCTTTTTTTTTTTCAAGCTGAGCGGCCAACAGATTCAGTGGGGGCGTGATAGGCACAAACATTTTTGGAATTCTAGGGGCTATAACTTTGTTTCCTTTAAAGGCATGTTTTTGAAATTGATACAAGGAACAAAACTTGATTCCAGCAATATTTTGGATTAAGTGTTTCTATGGTTACCAGTCACGTGACTCTCTGGTGGCCAATTAAAAAATCAAAACTTCCAAAAGTTTCTCCTTCAAAAGTTTGGAACCTGAAACTGTGATACTTTGCAGAAATACAAAGCATACAGAATTGAAGAACGTGTCTGATTTGAATTCTCAAATTTCATTTTTGTGACGTCACAACTGATGACGTCACAAAATGAGCCTTTTGGTGATGCGCAGTACTAATCCAAAAAATGAAGAATTTGACACAATAACTTGAGCAAAATACAATTGTAAAAGTCTCAACTCATTGTCTTCTACAATGTAAGAGATATTGGTAACATTCCACGCATATTTTAAAAGAATATTTTGGAAAAAATTTGGCCGATTTTTAGCACTCTTTTTTCCCAGCGTGATTCATGATTTGCAAAATATAAGTATGCCTATCAAAGAAGGGCTGTCATAAGTTAGAATGGCACAGATTATGAAGTAAGGTATGGTCTTTTAAAACGTTCTAGAGCACCGCCCGTGAGATCCACATTCCTGTACCTTGAATTGCAAGTTTTTAGGACAGAACAGACCTAGAATGCCAGCAGTACTAGAAAGGCCCAACTATAATCGAATCAGCTGAGCCAAATCAACTTGGATCATACAGTTTCACATTTTTAAAATGACTTGGCTCATGCAAGAAAATAAGACAACAGAGGAACAGTTGTTTTCAACACAGTTGTGGTCAAAAATATACTAGGTTCTTGTCGATTCAAAAATTCATATTCATATTCAACCATGTTTATTAAAGGGGAATGGCAATGAAACCCGTTAGACTCCTTTGTTTTATGTTTTGTTTTAGCTTTTTTGGACCTGACCGTACACAACGTTCAACAGCATTCCTATCTTTTGAACTTACTGACCAATAGACATCGCAACTTGTGAACAAAAAACAAAGGATTGTGCACGGTCAGGGAGCTTCCAACATAAACTACAGCACCGTTGTTTTCAACTGTGATGTTTGTCGGCTTTCATAACCAGTCTCCTCTACTAACTATGATTCAACGTTGTAAGAAATGAAATACACTATTTAAAATGTTACTCACCTGGGGCCCGTTTCTCGAAAGTCCCGGTAACTTTATGGGCCCGAAAACAAATATTCAAATCGAAATGTAAAGAAAAAGAGCGCGGGTCCTGGCTAGCAAAACTACTTCATTTTGTTTCATTGACTGACAGTTTTATCGTGTTAGATGCAAAACCATTGAAACCTCGATCTTTAATGTAAACGGAGACAGCTTACCGGGCCCGTTAATTATCGGAACTTTCGAGAAACGGGCCCCTGGATATCCTAGCGTTGAATTTTTGGCAAAAAGAAAATAAACGTACGCATGGCTATATGATTTTACACGTTTAAAGTTTACCATCAAGATCATGGGTTAACATACAGTTGGTTCTACTTGGATTATCATGACATCTGAAAGTCACTTAAAGTACTCCGGGTCTGGAAAGGTATTAGCGGGATACGGGATGTGACCAAAATACAATGCGGGATTCGGAAAACGTTAACGCACGGTATACGGGATTTGACTGCAACCCGAGAAACGGGATTCACCAAAATCTGCGCACGGGATGTAAACTCTAAGTACTTTTGTGAGAACTGTCAATCGGAATTTGATTTTTACTTACTGACTTGCTGGTAAGAAGCGGAAAATCCCTCAGAGTTTTCACTAGAGTCGGAGATAAACCGTATGTCGATAGAATTGCTCTCAGATGCAAATGCCACAGCACTGCTGTAAACTCCAGAGAGAGTTGTTATAAGTTGTTTCGATGAACCGTCGTAAATCTCGACCACATCGTTACCCTTCTGCGTCTTGAATGAATTGAACGTTACCAAGACTTTCTTGTCAGCGGGTACGCTTATCTTCCAACGACAGTAAGCATTGTCTGGATAACTGTTGGGGTTGTTTGGTGAGCCAAAGCTTCCTGAAGGACCAACAAGGCTGGCACCGCAGGACGCAACTGCGTAGTAATTTTATTTTTGAAAAAGTGAGATCACAAGGATTAAAGAGTAAGCAGCGACGGAACTGTGGTATGGTATGTTGCTCAAGGGACAGCAAAACGGAAGCCATTGAAATTAGTTCTATCAGCGGTGTCCAAGGGAAAAAAATTAATCGGTCTTCAGAAGATAGAAAACGTATTTTGTTGCTGGGATGGCCCTACATTTTGCATTTAGTGATCCCAACAATCAAAGACTGACATTACTGATATAAAGAGGACGCGATGATTATGGCAACTGATACATAAAAAACAAAAAAGAAAATATAAAAAAAAAAAAGATATACAAATTTGGCAGCTCTGTTTAACAAAACTGAAAAGTTCATGCCGCTTTGAATGTTGAAATAGGCTATATTCCGTTCAACAAGTTCTGGCTGTTTGGACAATTAGAGCTCCAATACTCGTGGATCAACATTCCTAAAACGTATGTCACTGACGTTGAAAGAATTGAGTATCTCTGTAAAAGGTAATGCTTCAGTTCCTACGCAATTAACTTACCAGTACAAGAGGCAACTGAACCAGACCATGATCCATCCAGCTGACATGTTCGAGTTCTGGAACCCGACAGCTGGTAGCCTGGGTCGCAGTCGTAAATTATAGTCTTGCCGTAGGTAAATTCAGATCCTACTCTCTCTCCATTGGCAGGAGTACCAGGGTCACCACAATTGATAACTACAAAATGATAACAAAGGAAACAGTTAATAATATCACTTTGGCCGGTTGACGGGCACTGATCGGTGATTTGTATTTCATTAACACTTGTTGTTTTTAAGGCATCTCGCCACAAGCTGAAAAAAGAAATGAAATTATCAATGTGTTTGAGAGTTATCGACAAATGAATAGCTCTTGCCGCAAGGTAAGCCAATTTGGCTTATTGACAGGTTAACGAATTTTGCTAATAAATCCAGAAGTAATTCTGTGAGCTCGAGAAAGACGAGCGAATTTCGACGGCTTACAGAAGATCAGTCATACCTTTTTCAAAAATTCAACAGTTTTTACAATTACGCTCACTTCCTAAGCCTACCAAAGAATCAGCACGCGATGCAGGAAATTTGAGTGCTACTGGTGGCTGTCGTTTGTAAAAGCACTCATGTATGTTACATTCTTAACAAACGTAACCTAAATAAAGCTTTCCACTTCACACTCGTCTCAGTCCCTCTCAGTTTTCTTGAGGTTCCTGGGCCACTTACACGTACTAAGGTTTACAGCACACGCAGATTCGTATCTGTCTAAACTGTGCAGGATATGCGTAAACAATTATGCAAAAACTACTTCAGTCAATGAAATATACGTACTTTGGCAGGTTGGTTGTGTTCCATCCCAGTTATTGTCTGTTTTGCATGTTCTGGAGCTGGATCCAACAAGATTGTAACCTTCATTACAGGTAAAGGTAACTACGTCACCATATTGATAGTTCTCGCCAATCTTCTGTCCGTCGGTAGGTGTACCAGGGTTACCGCAGGAGTTCTCTGCCAATAAAACGACAAACAAGATTCAAAATATTACTTTTTGAGAACTCATGCAGATTTTACAGCTGCCTTGTTTGTCACTAATCTATACGAAAAATTCAAAACAACCGTTAGGCAGGTTGCATATATTATGGTACAAAAAAAAAACGGTAGGACAAAAATGCAACAATAAAACTAAAGAATGGAGCATGCAAACTCTCAAAGGTGAATCCCAGTAACTTAAACACCTGACTTTTGAAGGAGAAAGAGGACATTCAAACCATACCAAAATGATTTCGGTTCAATTACATCGAGAGTAAAAGGCATAAAAATCATGCCTCTTTGATGGAATATAATCCAATGAAAATCTTGATCCACTTTAATTGCTAAAAGTCAGTAATTTTACGAGCCTCTAGCTGTGTGAAAACGTTTCTCACCGAAGTCAGGACGCCTGGCAAATGCCCAGCAATAATAATAATAATAATAATAATAATAATAATAATAATAATAATAAAGGGTTCAAGAAAAGCGAAAGAAGCGGGTAGGAAAGAAAACGCAAGGTTAAAGGCGAAGAACGAAAATTTCGTTTGCTGCCCACGCCCAAACTCTTAAAGTGTGGAATTCATGCATGCTTTGAAAAGCAAAGACAGGGGCACCCAATGGATCTGTTCCTCAAAATATCTGTTCTTCAGGCACATTTTTGCTGGCTGGGAGATGTGGAAGAAATAATAGTCCTTGGAAGGAAAGTATCGCTGGGAAAAAGATAATTCAGCGTGTTAGAGGGGATTTGAAGTCTAGAATAGCTGCTACGGGTTACTTGTATGGGTTATTTACCACTCAAGATCTGAATTGTGCGCTGTGACACTTCCCAGTAAGTCAGGTTGCAGGTTGTAAGGTTGCTGGCTGGGAACTCTTCCATCAGTCTTGCTGGGAGTGAGGAACAGATAATTTTTTTCCAGCAATCTCCCAAAATGCTTAAAATAGTCTCAGACTGACTTTATTCACGCTTTGTTGTTGTTTTTAGGTCTTTTTCTCAAAATTTCCCGTTGGGTGCCCCTGCAAAGATAGATTAGTAATAGACTGTGAACAATTTGTTGGGCAGTGTTAGCTGTTGTTTTTACAATTTCTCAGAAAGTGGTTCGAACAGCTTTTTTAAACGATGCTTTTCGGCAAAATGTATATTGGTGAATAGATCAACTTTTTACAAGCACTTAGAACTTACCCAGACAAGCAGGTTGTGTTCCACTCCATAACTCATCTGCCTGACAAGTTCTCTCCTGTGAACCTGACAACTTAAAGTTTGAGGCAACACAAGAATAGGTTACCTTGGCGTTGTAAGAGTAGTCTGTACCGTGGATTATGCCGTTAGGTACTGCTGGAGGGGCACCGCAATTTACCACTAGAAAAAAATAAAAAAAAATAAAACACATTTCAGTAAGCCATTAAGACATCCACTTTTTTGACTAGGCAATTATCAAAGGCCTGAGAGTAGTTGAGATGGATTATTAATTTCATTACGTTTTCCACGGTCGCCACTTTTTTCTTTACAACATTTTAAAACAAGGAAAAAACCGTCTCTAAGTTGCCTGTCGTTTTATATACCGTAAAATTCCGAAATAAGCCCCGTGGCTTATATTTTTTTTCAAAGGCCTTTTTTGAGGGGTTTATTTTTGGAGGGGCTTATATACGGAGGGAAATTTGCGTTTCGAAAGCGATTGGGCTAGCCTTATAGTTGGAAGTAAATTTACCGTTTTTGCTTTGTTTTACTTTGTATCTGAGGGCAATTTTCCAAGTACAAGCCCCCGGGAGGCCTATGTTTGGACGGGCGATTTAACGGAGGTTTTTTTTTTTGGGGGGGGGGGGTATATTTGGAGGGGCCTATAACAAAGAGGGGCTTATTTTGGGAATTTTACGGTATCCTACCCCTAGTTGCTTAGTGGCTTCAAGCAGGCTTTGAAATAAACGAACTCATTCTCAGAACCTTGGTACATTTTTGACAATGTACAGCAACACAGGTGCCGTGTTATCAAATGAATTCAAATCCGAAAACAACGAAAATAAAAAACTGATGTGACGTGAGTGACGCAGGTGAACTTTTTGCATTCTTGGGCAGACGTTTTTTTTAGGGGGGGGGGGGTGCGGGGGTGGCAGTCGTCTCTTCAAGCTACTTAGCAATTTACATTTGTAGGCTTCAAGGCATATAAAAAAGAAAAGTGCCTTCTGACTGACGTGTGTCGCTCAAAAACGCCTTTGTTTAAGCTCTCTAATGAGAGCTTTTACTTACGGGTACAAGAAGGGGTTGGCGAGTTCCAGGCCCCACTCTCACAAATTGCATAAGACTGCCCAACCAACTTGTAACCAACATCACATTCATATCGAATGGTGTCACCATTTTTCCGCTGGAGTCCAATCAGTTGACCATTGGATGGGACTGAGGGCTCAGGGCAGTCAGCAGCTATAAAAAAAGCAAAGAGACAAGAATAAGCAAAAAAAAAAAAAAAATAAAATAAAATAAAATAAATAATTCTCTAGGTTTAGCTAACTGGGACAAAAAGAAAATCAAATCTTACAGGTCTGTGACTTAGGCAGTGTACAAAGCCGGTTACAGCTATTTTGAGAAAGGTTGTTGGAAAAAATGTGCACGCGACAATCCCGAAAGGTAATATTGGATATGATCGATACACTATTCCTGGCCACTGTAGCTGTCGAAGCTACTTTTGTTGCTTTCCTTTAGCACTCACAAACACATTTCCATGGCCTTTCGTGCCACTTCTTTCAAATTTCTCTGAAGAACAGTGAACTCAAACCACCCACAATGCCTTTCGGGATTGTCGCGTGCACTTTTTCTGACAACCTTTCTCGAAATAGCTGTATATAGTGCACTAACATCTTGGGGCAGTGACCATGTTACCTTAGGAAGCCTTTAGAAAGCAGTGCTATATTTTTCAAAATTGCAGTAGATTCGATCCCAGGTTTCTGTAAAATATTGATTCAACATTGTATATAGCTCAGAAACATACGATGTTGAAGGCAAATTAAGTTCATTTGCGTGGAATTGTTCTTTTCAGGGTTGTTAAAAAGTGCCGCAATATGCAAATTTGTCCCAATACTTCTCAAACATGATAGTAATTTTCAACATGTCCAGCTGCACGACAGGCTGGTAACGTCAGTCGATCGTGAAGAGTTATGTTCTTTTTATTTCATTATTACTTGTGAAGTTGCTGCACAAATGAGCGTTACACGGAGTACCGAAATTATATTTGGAAATTCTATTTACTTCCCAGCTGTCGGTAATTAACAACCGGGGTTATTTTGTCGTTTGGTGAACTTGGCTTTGCCTTAGTAGCAGTCGTGGATAAGGCTGGAAGTCCGTTCACCTTAAGTGGCAATTTCTCACTAGCTGGCTTTGCTAACGATTCTATATCTTGTCACAAGGACGTTTTTATCTACTAACTTACTCCCGTTTTTCAAAACGTCGAAAATAAGCCCCAGGGCCTATGGTTTTAAAGGGCTCCTCATTATTCAGTAAGGCTAATTGTAGGAGGCCTATATTTTTTTGCCAAATTTCCAGGTTTACATTCAGAGAGGTTGACTTTGGCTAGATTTATCCCAACTTCCCGGACGTAACGATTCTAATATTAACCAGATTCAGCAGAAACAGCTGACGACAACGACGACGGCTCGGGCAGCCCTTAAAATCGGATTGACCAATGTCAGAGAGGCGAATTGAGCACCATAAGTCGCATTAGTTTCCTTCCGTGTCCTTTGAGTTCTCACTTGACGTTGTATTGTCTTTGAAAAATCTGCATTTTAATTCTTCCGACGAGCATTCTTTCACCCGATGTTTCATACCTATACAGCGAGGATGTTCTCCGCTCCATGTTCCGTCGGCCTGGCATGTTCGTGTTGCCGATCCAACTAATCTGAATCCTGAGTTGCACGCATAGGAGACGACTGAATTGTAATTGTTGCTAGCAGTTGTGGTTTTTGTGCCGTCCTGCAGTTCACCAGATATGATGCATTTTACCACTAACCAAAGAAAAAAATAATAACAATAAAAAGTCAGCTCGCTCGCTCAATAATTCATTCGCTCATTCGCTCACTCACTCACTCACTCACTCACTCACTCACTCACTCACTCACTCACTCACTCACTCACTCACTCACTCACTCACCCTCTCACTCACTCACACTTATTCTTTCGTTCTCTCTTGCAACATAAATTCAACGAAACCACCCCGAATACCATTCTTTATTTACAAGTTTTTCTATAAATGTTTATTTTTTTTAGGAAACTGCCTCAATCTCTGCACACCTTCGAAAAAACAATACAACAGCATCGTTAGTTGTCTGCAATAATTTCGTAAACCTCACCATCACAACGAGGTGCGCTGCCAGACCACGTGTTATCAGCCAAGCAGGTTCTTGTGGAAGCTCCCCTGAGGATGTAACCTTGGTTACACGAGAATCGTACCGTACTACCAGTAGTCGTTGCTGGGCTGGCAGGATCAAGAGCTCCATTTGCAAAACTTGATATCGCTGGACACGAATTCGCTGTTTTTGAAAAAAAAAAAAAGAAAAAAGGAAAAGGATGCATGATTCAGAGAGAGTTAATGCAGTTAACTTCTGTTTTATCATGTCGCTGAGCTAGTCTGGTATATAATTGGCCAAATTTCGGATCATGACTTGCTGAAGAATTTTATCCCTTGTCTTCAATTTGGTGGCTACAAACACGTTTTTCTTGACAAAAGTCTATCAAAATTTAGTTAAGCTGTTGATTTTAAACTGTAAACTTCTTCATTTACGCTTTTATTTGCTTGCTCCAATAATATTACTACTAACAATAGCAGTACTAATAATCATAATCATAATCAGTTACAGAGTGAAATTACTTGAACCATGAAACAGATAATAAAAACTAGCGCAAGATAGCTACAAATAAACGTAAAAAGACAATATAATTAGTGCATAATAGTGCGTAATATTCTACTACATATTTCGCGGGTTAAGTAAAATCACTCTAATCATAGTAATAATCATAATCATAATCGAAATCATAAATTCTTAAAATAGTATATCCTTTGTCCAACGCCTATCATACACATATTTTAATACCCTGCCCCTGGCTAGCGTTCAGGTCCTAGATAGGGGCAGGAGGCTCGGTCTGTGATTTACAGACCCGATCTCAAGATTAGCTGATAAAATATTGGATTCTTGAAAGGTCTTATGCATATGGCAATTTGTTGCAATTGATTTGCATTTTGATGAAACAAAGAAATATCATTTGAATAAAAGCTCTAATTCAGGGGATAAAACTGTTCTTTCGTAACAAGAAAATAAACCTAAACAATGAATAGCCGCTGTGCGCTGGGTATTAATTCGTGTAGACCTTCCCATAAGCATTTTATCTAAAATATAACCTTTAGTTATGCACATGTCTCGGATCTGGCATTTTACAAAATTTGGATTTTTTCCTTTTAAAAGAAAAGTGACTGCGCTCTTTCGCTAACTCTCGACAGCAAGTAAGCGCTTCTGGACTCCTTGTTCATATTGAATAACTCACCTGCGCAAGTTTTTCCGTCACCATTCAGCGTGTATCCAGCGTTACAGAGACACTGATAACTTAGATAGGAGTTGACGCAAATATGTTCACAGGGTCCTAATCCTCCGTTAGTAGAGCACTCATTATCGTCTGTTAAAGTAAATAGATTAATAAATAAATAAATAAATAAATAAAAAGAACTGTTTAAGGTCTAAGTCTACTTTTTTGATATAATCGTTCCGTGTTTTTACAAATGCTTACAAAACTTCTCTTAAAATGTTAAGCAGTAGTTTGCGACTTTTTGATAGCCTGTATTTAAGGTCTCTTTCAGGCTCTCCAGTAGCACTACACCACAGCAGACTCGTTTCTAAATGTGTTCTTATTCTTTTCCTTTTTCTCTACAAAACTCCCTTTGCTTCAAATAATGTAATTATGTCATATCATTTCCTATGTTTTACTTTAATGAAACACCTTACCTTCACACGAGACACCGTCGGACGAAAGCGCGTATCCCGATGAGCAGGTACAACGGTAGCTGCCATCACTGTTGTGACAACTTTGCTGACAGTTTCCGTTGTTGAGGGAACATTCGTTGATATCTGAAAAAAAAAACACCTCATTTTAAGGACAGTTCAAGCCTATAAACCGCATTTTTATACTATCGCCCTTAATTTGGAAATGAAGGCCTTTGGAACTTGGACACCTACCTGCGCATGTTTTTCCGTCTGCATTCAGTGAATACCCTGAATTGCACGTGCATTTAAAACTACCGTATGTGTTTACGCAGCCTTGTGCACATCCTGAGGTCCCTTCAGTACACTCGTCAACATCTAGAAGTCAAACAAAAAACCCTTGAATTGCCAATAAACTTAATTTTGCTACGTCTGGGGGTGAAGGTCGGTGAAGAATAACTTCGTTCAAAACTTAGAAGTTAATGTTATTAACCGTGAAAGGATGCCGGGAAGACAAACTAACAAAAAAGAAACCAAACTTTGCCTACCCTGGATGGTACTAAAAAAGAATGATGATGCAACAGGTGCCAAGAATAATTGTACGATGACGTCAATTCACTAAAACTACAAGAATCCTTTGCTTTTAAGTGAAAATTGAAGCTTTAAAACAAAACTTAGCGAGGTTAACAAATTTAAATGAGCAAATAGAAAATAATGTGTATTTTCAGTTGTAGTCAAATGAAGTCATCGTGAACATGGCCCATAGTGATAGAGCTGATACTGTTTAGCATGCCGGAAAATTTCGGCTTTTTAAAAATAACCAAACGTAATGAAGCCCACATTTCACAACCGATCATTTCTTAATATTCTAATCTATTTCCAGTACTAGCATGGAAAAAATATAAATAAAATGAAGAACGAGACGTATACTAGGCTGAAGAGTGACATTACTATTTGAAGTGGGGGAGGGTTTATAAAGACTGATAGAACGGTGCTTACCGATGCATTGCGGGACTGCTGCGTCATATTTTCCATTAACACAATTCAGTGTTGCCGTTCCGCTTGCCCTAAATCCAGCATTGCATGTAATTGTCATTGTTCCTCCATGCGAACGGCTTCCACTATGATGACCATTAGCTATCTTACCAGTACATGGGCACTTCACAGCTGTGGTGTAAAATTAAGTGAAAATGTTTGCACAAAAACTTCCAGAATTCCTTCTCTTTAATAGACCTATTCGGCTAACTCAATGTTGTACCCAATTCAAATCTCCCGGGGTCAAGATTCTTTGTGTACTGTATTTGCATTATAATGTTGCATTCACATTTAAATGATATGGAAATTCCTGAAACAAAACGTTTTATCCCCAAAGGGTTTGAATTGGATACAACATTTAGTTAGCCGAATAGGTCTATAAGTTAGACGGAAACGAAAACTTTTAATCTATTTGGGAAGTTAATTTACCTTTCTTGTCGATTCTAAGTTAAAGAAGAAAAAAATGTGGAATGTAGTGCAGAATCGTATAGCCTGAAAAAACAGCAGACATTTGGCGACGCTACTGCTGGTTTCCCCGCCAAATGAAGTCTGAGAAACGAGCGCAGAAATTCCTTACTGATGACCCGAAACCACCCAGATCTGGGTCGTGCCTCTGATTAGTTGAAGCAAATTTACCAGGCGGCACGGCCAATCAGAAGCACTACCCAGATCTGGGTCGTGCCTCTGATTAGTTGAAGCAAATTTACCAGGCGGCACGATCAATCAGAAGCACTACCCAGATCTGGGTCGTGCCTCTGATTAGTTGAAGCAAATTTACCAGGCGGCACGACCAATCAGAAGCACTACCCAGATCTGGGTAGTGACGCGTCATCAGTATGGGATTTCTGCGCTCGTTTCTCAGACATCATTTGGCGGGAAAACAAGTGGTAGGGTCGCCAAGTGTCGGCTGTTTTCTTAGGCTAAAAAGTAAGAATCGTATGGAAGCAAAATATATGAAATCTAAAGATTTAGCCATACTTTACGAATAATTTACTTACATAAAAATAAAATCGTGTATTGCCAAACGCGAGGGTAACGAGAAGGGGAAAAATAATAATAAAAAGAGGTCTAATTAGCATAAAAAGCAACTTTACACGTGCAGCACACTTTTTTGTACATTTCTTTGCCGTTGTTGTTGCACGACTGGAACCTAAAACTTTCTAGTTTCACGTTTTATGGAGGAAATGTATGTTTTCACAAAGAAAAATTGTTTTTTTGGTTTTGGCTGTTTGATTTCCTTTCCACTGCGGCTAATTTTCACCTTACTGGCCACTAACATTTCTCATTTTCTTACCACCGCTTTAAATTTTTAGTGTTGTGTTTCTAACAAAATTCGTCTCCTTGTTTTTTAATCTCTCGTTCTAGCTCTTTCTCTGTTATCCACGTCAGCGTAAACAGTAAATTTAGTCGAAAAAATGACCCGGCTTTGTTGTTGTTTTTTCTCTCTAAAAGTGCAGGTGGCGAAGATGACCATAACATGGACGTCTGTCATCAAGTTAAACACAGGTTGCAGACTACACACAGAGTAAAAAAGGTCATTTCACTTTGGGTACCCTGTGGTGCGGAATGACGGGCGTTTTGCCACGTGGCTGCCAAAATGTCTCGGATGCATAGATAACCAAATTTTCTTACTCATGGTGCTCTGCGATAAGTGCAATAACTTTTATTACTGATCATAGCCCTTGGCGTCGCACTGATAAATGTGGATACAGTTGTTAGCCATTCCAAAAATACTGATTAGGTATCTAAGCTATGGCGGTTAGTTCAAAGTGCTTGCTTTAATAATGCGGATAGATGAAGTTACAAAATTATCCTCCCAGCTCTCCCTCGCTTGAGTCTTTGTTAACTTAACTAGAAATAAAAAAAGAATGCTTTGTTGCCTAAAGCTTGGGATCAATGTTTTTGTAAGGCTTCCTTATACATCGAGAATCAACGCAAGTGTATGGCTTTTTTTTGTGGAGGCTTAAAAACCTGCCTGTCATATATATATTTTTTTAACTCAAACGTTACTTCTTTGGTTTCGATAGAGTTTTAACATTCAACAAACTTCTTAACTATCTAATGCACCTGTTTCACAGTGTCTTCCTTCGTATCCGGCATTACATTTACACTGGTATCCAACTGGTAGAGCTTCACATGTTCCATGGGCTCCACATGGGTTTGAAGCACAAGCAGTGTTCGCTGTGAACGTAAGTCATACATTAAATTTATATGCAAGTTTTGCGAATGCCTCGTATTATTCAGTTCAAAAAGGGTCGAGAGGAGGAGGAGGATTCAAAAAAGGGGCTCAGATTAGGGGAATCCTAGTCTTAGTCAAACTCCGTCTCAAGCAAAATTTTAACATTTTGCACAGAAATCATTTAAAGAGGTGATCAGTCTAAGGCCTAGGCCAAGCGTCGATCTTTTCATCAGAGGAACCAAACTTAGTTAGTTCGACGTGTGGCTCAGTTGAGTTAGTCTGAATGATTTTGGATAGTCCAACCCATTCTATCCATCTGCTTCAGACGGACAGAACGTCTGAAGATCGTCTTCTGGACAGAACGTCGATCTTCAAATGCGACAAACTCAGCTAGTAATTATCAATTTGTATGAAAACTATATTTAGCCTCGTTCGGGAAAGAAAATTACAAAAATTGCTTTTTGGTCTGATTAGGTTGAATGGTTCGACGCGTCCTGAGTTCGATGTCTGGCCCAACAGATGCTCTTAACATAATTTAGGTGGATCCAAAGAGTTTCTTTCGTCTCCTGAAAAGTTTGTCGTCTGGCTTAGGCCTAAACAAATGACGGAATTGCAAGAAGCTAGTTTCCACCTTTGCACGTGAAAAAAGAAAAAAAAAAGAGAAAATAGAATGATTTACATAATGATACAGACCATAGATGCGCGTATAAACAATACCAGTAAAGGGATTTCTAGCTTACATGGGCAGGTGCAGACGTAACGAACTTTGAAATCTGGGCAACTTCGATCCGCTCTCTGGTCACTATTCAAGCACGTGATTCCGCTACTTGAGCACGTGGTCTTATTAAGCTCAACGTCAGGCATTGATAGCCCATCAACTGTCTGACAGGCGAAGGAAGTTGGACTAGCGCATGCGCTAGAGCTGGTTTCAGTATCCCCGTCACCAGTTAACGGTGAATCGTTGTTGATCCAGTTGGTCCAGCACTTGTTTTCTGAAAAGAAACCAGATAAAGGAATAAAGGTAGAAACGATCTTATACATAACTTATCTGTTCCAGAATTGAGCCCCCAGATTAAGGCCTGACTTATATTTGAGGTCACTACCTCTGTGTAAATTTGTCTCGTGAAATTTGGCAGCGGTCATACCGGGGGCGTCGAGTTATTTAAGCAATAGACCACACTTTCTATGGGTTTACCGGCATGACAACACACGCTGGATGATGGGAGAACACGAGAAAAGCTGGTAAATCACTCGCCTTCGGCTCGTGATTTACAAGCTTTTCTTGTGTTCTCCTAACATCCCGCGTGTGTTATCTCGCCGGTAAACCTATAGAAAGTGTGGTCTATTGTTTTTATAAAACAACTCCTTTAAGTTTTGTTATCTCACCTGTTCGAGCTACAGAAGGGGAAACTTTCTTGATACCCTGATCTGCAGGATCGTAGAAATCAGACCAAGCAACGACATTTCCAATAAAGTTATTAGCATGCCTGGCCATATCTGCAAGGTCGCTCGCAGGGAGCTCGTAATCCCACACATTCATCTGAGTCATATGGCCTATGAAAGCTTCATTTGCACTGAAGTTTGCAGCTACTTCGTCCTGTTCTTGTCCAAGCACAAAGAAACCATTTGCTGAAATTACCTAAAGAGAATTTGAATGTAAGATAGAAAGAATTTAGTTTTAAGACTTAAAATCCCGTGTTTTTGTTTCTGGCAACTGGAACCTTTAACGGTTTCCTGAAACTAATCTGAATTCAAAGCCGCCTACACTTCACCCTGCTCTAGTGTAACAAACCAATTACATGCTTCGTACATGAATAGGGTGAGGATGAGCGAGCATGATGTTGCTTTGGTTTCTTCTTTTTCTGGATCCAGGAATTTTCAATGGAGTGGGAGGGGGGGGGGGGGGGGAGGGACGGTTGGCTGATACCAATTGGCCAAAAAACTACACGTTTACTTTATTTTAAGTTGTCCTACGTTTGTCCCAAAACATGGCAATTTAGAAAGGACGAATAGTCCCTTTTCGAGTTCGCTATGACCGCTAAATTACAGAAGTGAAGACGCATTTTTTACACCCTTAGCCTCAATCTGATGTAATATGTCCACAAATTCCAACGAGAAAAAGACCTGTCTATTACTCTGTCTATTGTGTATATTCAAATCTCAAACCCTTACTTGCCAGAATTTCTGAATATTTTAGTTTACGCCGAGGCTAACCCTGTATGAATGCGTCGTTAATGTTTATATTCAGCGGTAATTTTTAATTTGAAACTGGACTATTGGAGACTGTATAACTGCAAACTCTTGAAAGCCACAAAATAGAAAAATAGAAGCTAACAGAAATACCTTACTAACCTAGTTGGCCAAAAGCGAGGACGGCGTCATTCGTCTAGGGTGAAGTGCCACAAATTTCTCACAATCTACACTTCTTTCGATGGTTCTGCATTAACATGTATGGCGATTGCACGTGTTCCTATATTTTTGGGGACCCACCGTATTTCCGTTTGTTTTTTACTGTGGGGGTGGGCTGTCTACCCCCCACCCCCTGGATCCGCCCCTGCCTGTAAAACAAAAACTTACCCAAAGTTTCCCCAACAGCAGTTTAACCTATGACATTCTCGTTATCAGTCCACTAAGTTACAAGAGACTCTTGAAAACTAATAACAGCTGATGCAAAAGTAACCAATAGTACTTACTTGTCCTGCTTGAAACGCGGTAGTGCTCTGCTTGACGTTACTTCCATCTTTGTACACTTTCCATGCACCTGATGAACTCTGCCAAGTGAAAGCCATGTGATGCCATTTGCCGTCATTTGCTGGTACATTAGTTGCTTCTTTTTCTCCCATAATCCAAATGTTAAAGCCATTGTAGTCGTGAATAACCAGAGCGTTATCCACAATTTTCCCTAATGGTCCAGATGTAAGATATACAGTAAGGTATCTTTAGGTCTGTCCCATAACTCATTTAGATAAATTTTGAAGAAATGAAGGTTTTACTTATAAATACAAGCCCAGTTCGTGTAATAAATCTTTGATTTCGATAATAGCTAGCAAAGGCCGTTGATACGATAGTTTAATGAACAGATCGTCTAGCGGGGAGTATAGGGCTAAAAAGGACAGGTGTTGGCAACATCGAAGTTGAACCCATTTGACCGTAACAGTATCAACTCACAAGTGTAGGATCTGTTCACAGTCTTAAAATACCGCTTGTAATACATTAAATGATAACAGCATGGAATACAGATTCTGGTCTGGAGTGGACGCGCCACAGCTCACTCCACAGAACTGTACCACTACAGAAACGTCTAAGCACATAGAAAGCGACAAAGAACATCTTGTTAACACGTAGACCTAGATTCTTATTTCTTCATATAGCAAAAGCTACTATTTTACTTAAATTAATTGCTGATAGCATTGCCAGTGTGCATATATCCCGCATTGGGAACTTTGCACACTATGGACCTAGATTCAAGTGAAATGATATTACCTCCGACTTCCGCAGCGTAAGAAAGAGGCGTTCCCGGATCAATTTCGGTGTTGGCAACCTTTAGCCAGAAGGCAACGGTAAAAGCTGTCAAATTCTGACGCATCTCGACGATTGATGCCCCACGGCCAAGTGACCTACTGAACTCAAAGTCAAAATCAGTGGACACCTCTGAAACAAAATGAAAATAATTTATTTTTTTATGTTAAGACTTAGAAAAATGAACAGACGCAAAAAATGACGGTTATAAGTTTTTATGGCGTTTTACCCAGAAACACAGTTTCAAAGATTTTTTTTTTTGAACGACCAATCAAATTTCTGGGTCCCTTTTATCGCTCCTTAATTTCTTTAAATAAATTACCAGAAATTTTCAGTCAGATACCTGTCTCGCAATTTGTTCCCTTGAATGAAGGCTTACAATAGCATTTATATCCATTTACTTGGTCAACGCAATTCCCGTTGTTCTGGCATGGTGAGCTGTTGCACTCGTTAATGTTGACGTCACACGTTGCCCCGGCATACCCTGGCCCGCAGCTGCAAACATGACCATAGCTTGTGTCGGTGCAAGTGGCTCCATTCAAGCAGGAGTCTGGAAGACAGCCATTGTCGTTTTTTTCGCATTGATTACCACTGTACCCTGTAGGGCAAGTACATTTGAAGGAAAGGTTTTCGACCGAACATGTGCCACCATTTTTGCAGGGAGACGATTTGCACTCCTGAAATAAGAAAGTAAAGAAATTATCAAATACATGGAGAGGCACGAAAACAACAACAACAACAACAATGTATTTTATTCAAGATCCATAAAGTTTACAATACTTTATGCCCTGCAAATAGCTATAGCGCCAATCTAAAATCGTTATTAAATTGCATATTAAGAAGAAAGGAAAAAAAAAAAGAAATACAACAACACTCAGAAAGAAAAACCCCCAACACAAACTCAATCGCGAGGGTTTTGTTATTAGAGAAAAAAAAAAGGACTAAAATTATAACTGGAAGTATATACAACATATCAGGTTAACTTCTTAAAATATTCTATTAAATAAGTAACATTCAAATAGATATCTTCCTTATCTGGGGAATTAAGGAGTAGTGATTTAATTTTTTTTACGAAAATTAGATAAGTTGAGAGTTTTAACAGAATGTGGAATAGAATTTCAAATAGATACACCAATTCTAGTAAAAGACATTGTGCTAATTAAAGTTTGTTTCTCGTCCTCACATTTGATTGTTGCTCACAGAACGTCCCTTCGTATCCATCAGGGCATTCACAGTCGTTCCCTTCCGGTGTATTTACA
Source organism: Porites lutea (assembly GCF_958299795.1). Classification (NCBI taxonomy): domain Eukaryota; kingdom Metazoa; phylum Cnidaria; class Anthozoa; order Scleractinia; family Poritidae; genus Porites; species Porites lutea. Next base: position 22,185,354 of record NC_133209.1, on the reverse strand, counting down.
CAGGTAGAACCACTGGCACACTTGCCGCTGGAACATGTGCTCGATTTCACATCACAGTGCTGACCAGTGTAGTCTGCTGGACACAGGCAAACATACCCATTCACCTGGAAGGAAGCAAACAAAGATCGGCGACTCATCGACAAAATTGTGGATGAATGATCGCACAATCCATCCTAAAGAAAGGAACTTATAAAACTACGTTAGTGACGACAAAGGGAAAGGCAACGACAAAGTCATAAAAGCAATATTAATGGGCAAAAATCAACTTCAAATATCTTTCATGCTCTTGATAAGGGAATGCTCGCTTTTCGTCCAAACTGGCATTATCCTTTTAGCGACGTTTTCTTTTCTTGAAATATACTAGCTTTAGCGAGTCTCGGTGGTTCGTTTGGGCTTAGTGATCTTGTCTCCAAATAAAATCACGGTCTCTAAAATGAAACGTTGTCTCTGCATATGTTTTACAAAGCACATCAAATCTTCCGTTCGAAAAAGAAACCAGCATGCCTATTGGTTGATACATATTTTTTAAAATATTTTAAAATAGTTTTTGATGTCACCGGACAATAGCTTCTTTTGATTTTGAAATTGTAGATGTGATATGCAATTGAGTATATATATATTTTTTATCATACAGTGTCTCCAATTAGTGTGTAACACTAGAACGACTGACACTTGCCAACTTACTGACTTGCTTAAACGCTATGTTCCTTTGAGAGCTATTTTAAGTATTCCGGGCCTCTTTGTTAACTATTGTTTTTAAGCGGTTTGAATTTAGTATTTTTGTTTGTTTGGCTTGCCAGACGCGTGCTATATCGCACTCGTGTCATTTTCGCACGTTTACCGTAACACACTGCAAGAAACAAAGGCTACTGCGTGCAGGTTACATGACACTTAATTTTTTTCTTATTAAACATGCGCACGTATCTGTAAAATATTGACATGCAAACACTTTTCCCCTTCTTTCCTGTGAAGGAAAGCTGTAACGTTTTACTGCTGTAACACGGGAGGCCTGCAATAAAGAAGCTTCTGGCTTCTGCTTTCATAATATTTATGATATCACCGTTACGTAGCGAAACTCTTACATCTAGCGTAAGGTATGGTCAGAGTTAGATAAGTCTTTCAATACCGACTCGTCATTTCCATCGTTTAGTTTTAAAAAATTGCTCTTCCTATTAGGATTTTCCTACTAAAGAAGAGGAGACGAAGAGGTATCCTTTGATAATGTTTGATTTAGTATTAATTAACAATTAATGAATTAGGCTGAGTATCTTATGAAGAATTATCGAGATCGAGGAAGGTGTTATCCGTCGAGACCATAGGCCGAGGCGGATAACACCCTCCGAGATCTCCATAATTCTTCATATGATACGAAAGCCGAATTCAATAATTGTTTTATTATTCATTCAAAATATTTCCTAGTTTAAAAACATGGCTCAAACATGCTTACCTCCATCGATCCATCGATGTTAAGTTCATCTTCGATAGTGGCGTTTAGGGTTGTTCAGCTCCGCAAATATTCCCGAAATAGCAGATGTCGCCCTTCGAGTTGTCTTCTTGCTGTTCTTGCCATGTTTTTAGCTATTTTTCGCCTAGTTCTTACTCTTGAAACGAGTGAAATGTCCGCCATTTTTCAAGTTCACAACCAAAACAACTCAACCTCGTTCCCAGGTCTTCTCGGTTAACGGTGCATTAACCTGCAAGAACGCTGCATTTTTGACGTCATTTTCTCGCTAAACACAAGTCCTTGCAAATTTGGTCATCAGTAACTGGTTATGGTAAATCAAACGTGTGCTTTTAGCAAATCAGAATCCGGGAAATATTTTGAATGAATAATAAGATTATTTAATGAACACAGATATACCCGTTTGTCCCATTATACCTTGTCAACGCATGTTGCTCCCTTGGCGCACGGGCTCGCTACACATTCATCCTCTTCCACTTCACAGTTAGTTCCTGTAAAACCTGGCTGACACACGCATTTGTAGCCTTCAGCGACTTCAACACACGTAGCGTCATTGTTGCATGGATTCGAGGCGCAGTCTTGAATGTCTATAGATCAAACAAAGAAAAGTGCCGCATAAGTAACTGGGAAATTTCACATTGGTCAATTGCCCTGATGAATTAAAAAATCGGTCAGGGATGTACGCAGGCTTTCAAACAACAATTCACCTTTTAAATTAAAGAGGCTTTGGTCTTTTGCCATTTTTTAATGATTAGGTGCTGAGATGTAGATCATAGTATAACTTAAAATTGGGCGTCTCCTTCGTACGTTCGTTATTCATATCACACTAACTCGTCGGTGTATTTATCTGTTTCTATGGATCACGTACCCACAACTACTACATTACGAGCCGGCGATCACATCGATATATTGCTGGGTGGTGCGAGACAAGGCTGTGATACTTCCACTTACCGATACACTGGCTCGTCGAGGAAGCACCAGTTCCGTAGGTTGATTTGGGTGCTCCACAGAGAAGACATGAAGTTTGTTTGACCCCGGGTTGGTAGTATCCTTTGGCGCAAGGCAGACACGGTTCAACACCAGTCTGGGAGTATGTACCAGCAGCGCAAGGCACTAGAACATATAAACAAACAATATGTGACAATGTAAACAGTTTGAGAGAGGGAGTCATTTTTAGTTACTAACAGGATTGCGACACCTCGTTCACTTCACCGGCTGTAGTTCTATGTGCGGCTATTAAGGTTTGTGTCTCCCCATGTAAGTTAATCCAAGACAGTCTTTTGGATTCCTAATTTTACGCTGTGTATTCCGGGTTCCAGGTACTAAATTTCTTGGTATTTCACACGTTTCTATTGAAATATATGTAAACTTAAGGCCAGAAAGAATGTACAAAGGTATGAAAACCCGAAACTTATTAATAAGAAATAAGACAAAAAAAATTTCGATCTTGTATAAATGTTATTTGCTTAAGATTATATAGATTAAAATAACACACGTTAATATTTTGTTGGCCTCGCATAGTTTATTTGTGCACAAAACAAATCCTAAAAAACTGACGACATCATTCTATATCAGTACCCAATTTCTACATTACTTACTGGAGAAACCAACACTAATTTTCTTGTGAGTCTAGATAAGTGTTTAATCGATAAGGTGGTCTTGAACGACAATTAAAATACACTCACTTCCGCATTCACTGATCGATTTGGAGCCTGCTGCTAAGGTCACTGATGATCCAGGACAACTGTCGCACGTTGATTGACGTACAAGAGATTGATAATAATTGATGGGGCATGGAAAGCAGTTAGCCAGACCAGTGGGCGAGTACTCTCCAGGCTGACAGGCGGCTATTTAAACAAATAGAACGAATTATCCTATGTGAGACTTTTCTCACCAAACCATCCTATCCGAGAAAACTGCGAGGGTGATTTTCGGTTAGTGCTTCTAGCTCAAAAGACAGTGAGACAAAAGATAGTCAATTGTATTGCAGATACTTGGATGGTGCAGTGGTGAGAACAATGGTTCCTAAAAATGTAGCCCGGATGCGAATCGCGGGGACGACGCAATTGTGGATGTGGTTTATTGGCCTGGTTCTCGCCCATTTTTTTAGAGGTGTTTCTATGAGTACCCCGCTTACCCCCTGACATGGGAGGTGATAGAGGAAGAAACATTCTGTTGATGCTTCCATCAAACCAAGTTATATTATCATAAATTCTGCCCCAAAATATTTAATATTTTGTTAAGAAACATGGCCGTCTTGAATGATTGTTTCTTCCTTAAGCTCCTTTTACCATTTACCATGTGCAGCATTGCCGCGTATTGACAACAATATGCAGTTGCTGAAAATATATCCAATACAGTCAACTCTCTCTAAGACGGACACCTTTGGGACCGGCACTAGCTGTCCGTCTTAGAGAGATGTCCGTCTTATAGAGAGTCAAATAGAGGGAGTAAAGAAAGGCAGGGACCAACTCCAGGTGTCCGTTTTACACAGGTGTCTGTCTTATAGAGGTGTCCGTTAAGAGAGAGTCGACTGTATTGTGTTTTTTACTTTTTCGTACCTAAACATTGAGTTATGTTTTTACTTCCGTTGTTCAATGTATAAGTGCTTTCCGGACAAACGATACACTCTCCGAGTTGTCCGGTGGATGGATTGTATGTATCTAACGGGCAATTTGTGCAACTTCCGGCGTTAAAGTCAAAGTATGTTCCTGACGGGCAGTTCTCTAAGAGGGAATAAAGACAGAATCATTAATTCATTCATTCGCTCTTTTGTTCGTTAACGTTATGTATTTGTTATTGGGCTGCCTGAGGTCATTCAGTCGTAAATTCGGTTTCGTTGGTCGTGTCAATCAAAAACTAAAAATTGCTAAATATTAACCCCGATTTACCCGGAGGGAGTTGCCTTTTTCGTTTCCATTATAAAAGAAAATGTTGCATGGTAGCAAATTAAAGTGAACTTGCGCGGAGTCTAAAAGTTCTATTTTTGGCGTCCCAGTCTTCTTTACTGTGCTATCTTTTGAAAATTTTTAATTTTGAAAATGTAGTTTAAGAGAAACTTGACGTTCGATGACTTCATGCCATCATTATCAAAAAATAAGAAATTAATATGATTATAATGGCACAAAATTATCAAAGCTCCAAGTTTCTATTATATTGCTCATTGTTGTTTCAAAATGTAGAAATCATCCTTATTTTATTTCTATGAGCTTATTCAGGGAAAAATGGAAATCCTTAGGGGCATTCCTCTTCTTCCATTTCGGTAACCAGAATTCTTGGAATATGTCTGCGACATTATTTGTCAAGCCACGCTCTTTCCGACGTTTCTTGTTCTTATCGTCACGTTTTTTAGGATAATTATTTTTTTCTTAAATTCTTATATAATTATTTTTCTTAAATTCTTAAATAATTATTTTTTTCTTTAATTCATTAAAAAAGAGCGGCCGCGCTGAATAACATCAGAGTGCTATGCCCATTGATTTGTATTTAATTTTCTATTTGAGAAGAGTTTAGTAAAGTTTGTTTTGTTTCCTCATTAAAAAAAAAAAACAAAGCAGAAAAAACAAAAAATATATATCGTTCCAACCGATCTAGATCTTTTCCTGCAAATGTTAAATGCCCTGAATTAAAAAAGTGCCAACACTTAGAATAAGGCACATGGAGTACTTACGGCATTTCGTATCGTGGCCAAAAGCTTGGTTGAGACCATACACACTGCCATTTACGCACACACCGTAAGTAGGGGTTTCTGTGACATTGTTCAAAGTCATAGTTTCTGATCCAGCATTCATTGATTGCATTGACGGATCGGTTTTCGCATTGGTAACGTTCTGTTCTAGAGAGGTCTTCGCTTGATCAAAGTCATTGTTTTGAGTAATAACTTCCACATCAAGCTCGATTATAAGGACGGGCTATAAAATGAAAAAAAAGAAATATCATTATGTGGGCCAATGTTACGAAACTTTAGCCCCTTTTTCGCTGGTCTCTCAAGGAGAGTAGCCTGTCATTCATAATACAAATCCTCCCGTATTGTTACATTTGACTTATTTTGAAACTTTGAATAGCCGGCGAATTTTACTGCAGTAGCCTGCTCACTAATAACAACCCCGCCTAGTAAGTTTGCTGATACTATCAAGAACACTTGGTTACTTTTTCCGAGAAAATTTTTACTCTTTTTTCTCTCGTTTCATTTAAATGGTCTCAAGATAAGAAAAAAATATGTAGACTTCAGCCACTTTATTCAGAAGAAACGGGTACGTCCACGATGGGCGTATAGGACGCATAAAAGTGCATCTTAGGGACTACGTTTGCATTTTTTGTATTTCGATTTTAAAGTTTTTTGGCGGGAAGATGACGTGAATTTTTTTTGGTAAAGCTCAATTGGTTAAAGAGGTATTAAGCTTTGATTTTTGAATTTCCAGCCATTTTGTTACTATTTTTAGAAACATACGTACATTTCAAGATGCTTTATCTCCTAAAGCAATTGAGCTTTTCCAAAGATGTTTTCACATTTGTTTCTACACGTCACGCTCTTTCAAAATTATTTGTTTGTTTTGCCATAACTTGAAATTTAATGAGTTTTGCTGTGAATCTTGTGAGGTCATTTTCCCACCCTCATCCATTCAATCCTGAATCTCGGCCCAATTTTGCTTTTTAATCCCAAGTCCCGCGCCTTAAATAAGGGAGATCCCGGATCCTGAGAAACCTATTGGGGACGCTCAACTTAGCCTTAAGACCCCAGTTGTTCAAAACGTGGAAAACGCTATTCACTGGATAAATCACTATCCACTAGATAGCGCAATTGATTGCCTGTATACTTATCCACTGGATAGTAATTTATCCGGTGGATAGTGCTATCCAGCTTTTGAACAAATGGGGCAAGGACTCTATTATGCAGCTCACTACTCACCCGTGCAGCTCGACGCTTTCGTCTTTGCGTCTTTCCACATGTGATTTTAATGTTTTCAAGTGCGCATACTCCCTCACGTTGGCAATAGTTAGGATCGCCGCCTCCAAAAATCGCGTTTAATCCGTTCTGGAAATTAATCTTGGCTTGTTCTTGCACTGCAGGATCCGAGCAGTCTCCAACAAAATATTGCCATTCCATGCCCTTACGTGCAGCTCCAGGTACATATTCCTCTGCGGGAAATCAATAAACAACATCAGTCGAGAATATTCAAACAACTCAACATTAATCGATTTCGGCTCATCAGCGAAGAAAGATGCAGGACCACGTTTTGATGAGATCCTGCAGAAATTCGTCTGCCATGGCAACGTGACGTAACGACTTCTCCTCCCTATTCATTTTAAGGTGGCTCGTGAACAGCAGTAACTAACACTTCTCTTTTTTTTTGTCTGCTAGTTTATTACCTGAATGTTTATAGTCAAGCATGCCTGTCAGGATTTGAAAGTAACCTAACATTACTGAAAATGCTTTGATTTCAGGCAAGAATAGTCTTATTATGATCTCTTGTTTCAAGATAATAATATGACGTAAACCTCTACAAAATTGTAAACGGCTTAACGGGGTAAAAGCCTTTTTCATTAGATGTTTTAGCAAAAGTACGGGAACTAGAACAGCTTAGGCTAAGTCGGTCGATTTTTTCATGTGAATACTTTGCGAGCTTAATTCTGGAACTAAACGCATTTCGGTACAATGTGAACAATCCCTTAACCGATCGATTACTGATCAAGGCGAACAAATCTACAATGGACGGGGTAACTTAATTCACTTGGTAGGTTGTTGTATCGATGCTGAAACTTGAAAACTTTACCCTCGAACTGGCAAATATCCTAAGGGTTAGAGATGATTGCCAACGAGCAGCCTCGTGAAGACGCGAGGCTGCGAGGCGGCAGTATAATAAAGCGGTGCGCGAAAGTTCCAAGGCGGAATGAATCTCGAAGGGATGTAACATAAAGTGGTGTAAGGTAACGTTTATAACGTGAAACAGAGAAGAGAATATACAAGAAATATGCTATTTAAAATCAGTATTTCAAATTCTTTATGCAGTAGAACAGATTAGTTCATCATTTTCAAGGTAATTTTTGCTCATGCAATCGAATTGAGTTCAAAATATTTTACCCGAATACACTGCCTGTTTATTCGGCTAAGAAAAATGATAACGCTGCAAAAATTATTGTCGTTGAAGCAAAGTAATTCGGAAGGCATCATCGGCACACCATAAATCCCTTTTTTTCCTGAAAAGAGTAGACTTCCTAAGCGTTAAAAAGAGACCAAATATAAATCTGTTTGTTGAATATTCGCGGACTTATGGTTTTTCGAGCATTCTAAGTTCGCTTATAAAACCACTAAAATTTACGCAAAATGGCCTGTACGCAACTTCGCATAAAAACACCAACTTCATGCACTATCTCGAAAAATATGCCATGTAAAGTTGGGATTTCAAATAGAGCAGTTTAGTTCACATCTTTAAAGGTAATTTTCGCTTATGCAATCGAATTGAGTTCAAACTATTTTTCGTGAATAACGGTAATTCATGACGTTTCTAAACAAACTGAACAGCGCCGGCGTATCGGTAAAATCTTTGCTCTTTGGCACTCAGCGCTAGACTATAACTAGTATATAGCAATGAACCAAAAATCGACTCTGTAGGGGTAACACAATTACTGGCAACCCAGTAGTTCCTATTGTGCCCCACAAATAAGTACGGAAACAAATGATTGAAATAGACACAATAAATTTTGGAGGCAAATCAGTTGGCTATTTTACAAGCGTGACAGAGGAGTTTAAGTGCTTCGATACAGTTTTTGGGATACCATACCGATGTTTTTCAATCACTTGTAAGTTGATTTTATCCTTGTCCGATTGCTACAACATTTTCATCAGTGATTGATTATAAATTGAAGTTTGTCAAAATGCATATTTTAGTAAAATCGATATCACTATGACAACAACAAACAAAAAAACTTTGAAATCGATATAATCCGAATTTTGCCCGATCTAGCCTACGAACCGGCGAAAAATCGGCTTTACAACATTCACTGTTTTGACGTCATGCTAATTTTTCCAAATTAATGCCCACCATACATAACTCCATGACTGGTACATTTCAGTGTGAATATTGTCTAACCGGGTGTTTACCTGTGCAATCCGGCCAAGGCATTTCCCGTGAAACTGTTGGTCGGAAATCCCAGATGTACCAGTTACCACTTGCCTGGCAGATGTAGAAGGAAGCTGGGATTCGAGCAAATTCTTTTAGAGCGTTACACTGAGGAGTACAAGCTTCTCCACCCCACAGATCGGAATGCGCACAAGATATAAGTCCGTTAATTGGTGCATCGTATGGCTTGCAGTTGACAGCTGAATACATATAAAAAGGAATACTTTAGTTTTAAGTTCAAAAAGAAATATTAGGAAGGATCAAACTATTGGCTCGTAGTTATTGTAATGAATGGTGAGTCTTATGTTTGCAGCGGTTGATAACTACAGTACAACCCCGGTAACATGAACTCTGAAGGGACACGAAAAATAGTTCGAGTTAGCGGGGGTTCGAGTTATAGCGGTCGATCTAATCTTTACCTAATGATGTTATATATTGATAATTCGCTATCTTATATTTCAGCACTTCGATATACAGCAGAGCGCAAATTAAACTTATCTCATCAGAAATTGTAACACGTTTATGCATTTTTTCAGATAATACGGGGAAATGATTGTCAAATACGTGATCTGCACGTTGCAAAAATTGTGTTGTGTTAGTTTTAGGTGTTTTACCGATTGCACGACAAGAAAAGCTATAGGGATGGCAGTCGTGGTGAGTTGCAACAACGAGAATTCGAGTTATCGGAGTAAATTTCAGTGAAATGTTGATCAAAGGAAACGAAAATTAGTTCGAGTTAGCGGGGAATTCGAGTTATCAAGTTATCCTAATTAATAAAAGTGACCGTAAAGTAAGGTCAAATCCAAGGGAAATGGGACTTAATCCGGGGACTTAATTCGAGTTAGCGAGGAGTTCGAGTTACCGAGGTCCTACTGTATATGAAAGCGGGGGGGGGGGGGGGAGGGGGTACTCCCTTATAAGGGCTTAATGGGGACGTGCGGCCAGCCAGGGTTTTTTTTCTCGGGATTTTTGTCTTAAACAGGGTATCGAATTTATCATTTTTTGTCTTAATCAGGATATCGATTTATCAATTTTTGTATTAAACAGGATATCTTTTCTTGGACGATAAACAGCAAAATTTTTACAAGCTCTAATGTTAATTAATGTTGACTTAAACAGGGTATCAAAAATCGGAATTCTGTCTTAAACAGGGTAGGAAAATCAGCGATATTTGTCTTAAACAGGGTCAGGATATGAGGGGCCACGCGGCACCTCCCCACCTAGGGATATATCGAGTACCCCCCCCCTCCCCCTGGGTAGCTACAAAACAAGTATATCTTGATGGTTTCAACCCATGTAGAGGCTGACCAACCATTTCGTTTTCAAAACTGACCAAAACAAAAGAAGCTTCTGGAGCTTTAAAAAGGCTTTAGCAAATATTCTTCTTCTGTAAAAACGAAAAAGCGCAGTATAAATCCCAGCATCGTTTACTTACTCGAAACAACGATAATAAATGTGCAAGAGGCATTGTTTCCCACGTGATCGGTGGCATCGTACTTCACTTGATGTTGACCTGTTCTGAAGTCAGACCCGTTGATTGACTCGGTGAATATGGTGACTGCCTGGCCGGAGTTATCACTGTATGTTGGGGGATCCCAATAAACCTTAATGGTTGGCTGGCTGTTCTCTTTCTTAACTTCCTGGTTTTGTGGACAGTAAATTCTGGGAGGTTCATTATCTGAAGAAGAAATTAATAGATTGCAAGTTGACTTACCCTCTAACAGATTTTCAAAATTCAGTTTTTGTTGTTTGGAACGTTTGATATAATTCTTGGGAGACATGTTTGTTTGACATGAAGCAGAAATTTTGTCATTTCTCAAGCTCTACGGCAAGCAAGGACGGGTAATATTAGCTATACGCCACCTCCACATGTCTTATAACGCACCTTATTTCCCCCTAAAAAATTGTGCATAACCTTTGTTTTTCATTAGTCCTGGGTTTTACAGCCGTCCCAAGATAAATTGAAAGCAACGCTTTCGCAAAATTTTGGGGGGCAAATAAGGAGCATTATGGGAAATGCGGAAGTGCAAATGCTAATAAAATAAACTAGACACCCGTGACACAGCCGCTTTAAGAAGCAATGTGGGAGCAATTTAGGTTTCTGGGAAACTGCCCACCTACCCCTCCCCTAAGCCAAGAGTAACACTTACCTCTCGTTTAGGGCAAAATGTTGTTAGGGGAGGGGTACGTGGGCAGTTTCCCAGAAACCTAAATTGATCCGGAATGTGATGAATTGGTCTGAAGTAGTTTTTTAAAGAGGCCTGGGGCAACGGATTATGCTTGGACAATGGTTTGTTGGCTATAACTTTTGACAGGAGGAAGGATTTACTGATTTAAGACTTCCCGCTCACAAGCTACCACTGATCACTTTCCATCTCCAGAGTTACCGCTGATCATCCGGTTCCAGGGGCCCGTTTCTCGAAAGTCCCGATAATTAACGGGCCCGGTAAGCTGTCTCCGTTTACATTAAAGATCGAAGTTTCAATAGTTTTGCATCTAGCATGATAAAACTATCAGTTAGTGAAACAAAATGGAGTAGTTTCCTAGCCAGGACCCGCGCTCTTATTCTTTATATTTCGATATGAATATTTGATTTCTACGTCTGGAATAAATGCAATCGAAGTTTACAACAATATTTTTGACAGTGCTTTGGAAGATATAGAATTATAAATATGTATGTATTTATTGGAAAGTATGGACATTCATTTTTAAAAAAAGGGCTAAATATATTTAAGTCACACTCTTTGCTCTCTTTTCTTTAACCCGTGACCAATTCGTCTGAAAAATTCCAAGTAACATATCAAGCAACTTACTGAAAAGAAGGTTGATACAGTTTAAATTAGTAAGGTCTTTCTACGTCACATTTCTAGATTCAGCCTCGTCCTGTTTTGTTTTTAAACAATAAACCTTTTCTATTTAGGTAAAGCCAATCTTAATACGTAAAGCCGTTAACTTCTTTATGTAATCCATGGACTTAAGGCCATCTTTGCAGTCTCGCTGCATGAACAAGTTAGCCAAGTCTATTAGAAAAATTCATCCGAGCTGGAATTGGTAAAGTCGCATCATTGTGGAAAGGAAAATCGACACTATTAGTCTGAGGCAAATGTTTTGAGAGCATTTTTAATAGACAGTTTCTCGCTTTAGTAGAATCGATGATTACGGTCTCAAAATGAGGTCACGAACGTGGTTTCAAAATTAACACCCTACGACATGCAAGCATGATAACATAAATGTGAATTTTACTTACCAACGATAGTTACGGTAAAAATGCACGATGCTGAGTTGTTGCTTTTGTCTGTGGCCGTGTAGGTAATACGCGTTGTGCCTGTGGGGAAGTCGTAAGGGGAGGCGATATTGAGCGACTTAACAACAGTTGGTGTGGCTAATGGATCGTGCAATTCTGCGTTGTCACTGACCACTGGATCGCTCCAAGTTACTGTCCTTGTTGGACGCTCAGGGTCTGTTCCGTTATATATATCGGCAGGGCATGTTATTATAGGTGGTTGGTTATCTAAAAGAAAATATAATCACGGATAGATTAGATGACAGGCAATTTACTAAAGGCTTTTAAACTTAGCTACAGTTCATATTTCTATCATTCCGCATAAGCACATAACGACATTCCAGTCCTAGCAGTATGTATATAAATTCGAACCTAGTTTAGTGGCTTTAGCTCTCACTTGTTTCCTGTCGCGATATATACATCTAGCAGTCGAAAAACAGTCTTATGGTTATCAGTGCATTACTGTGTGTGCAAGTAATATAATATACCAGGCAAGGCCAGGATCCCCATTAAATTTGCCCTTTTTGGGCATAGACGGACCCAAAGGGAGTAATTGTGCGACGGCACATTCAAACAGTATCGGATTGTCGCTCATCATATTTCTGTTTTTGTTGGTCGTTTGTTAGTGGAGCGTGCTACCAGATTGCTTTCCCACCCACCAACCCTAGATTGTTCTGCATGACGGTGGCAGAAAAGTTTATTATTCTCATCGTTTGACAGGAGCCGATTGCTTGTTTGACTATCAGTTTTTCTTTACAATAAACTTCTCTCTGTACCAAAACACCAGTTTGCGTGTGATCGTTTAACTTTTAAGGGGCCTGTTGGGGAATTAGGCATTATTGTACACTACAAAAGAAAAAGCAGTACCATTGCAGGATGGAAACGTTCCTTGCCATGTGCCATCTGCGCCACAGGTCAAAGGACTATCTCCAGTCATGACATAACCAACAACACATCTCATAACGCATCCTCGTTGGTAGGGCTGTGGTGTCGTTACACAGTCGACGGGTTCTACTGTGCCAAATGCCAGTGAACGTAGGGCGGGGCACTGACGGGCTGCAAAATCAGCAAACGCAAACCATTAAACATGATACCTTGTGTAAGTGCCTTTTTTATGTTTGGAGGAGCTCTTCCCCTTTAGTTTTCACAGGATATGCATGTTTTCTTAATGATTCAAATCCGGATTCTTGAGTCCTTAACGATGTGTGCCCTTCTTAGCAAAAATATAAAAACTGATAAAAGAAATTCCGAGAGAAATAATTTAATTATATCTAAACCTGGATTTTAAGTTTTTATAGAACTAAAGATGCGCGTATGCAGTCCAAAAAGTGCTTATGACTAGGGTTTTTCTTGTGAAGAGGTCTCTCACATCTTTTTCGGTTACCGAGAATGGTGCTATCAAAATCAGACAGAGTTAATTTTTATATTTTTCTTTTCGTTGAATGTAACCAATCCACAAGATCCGAGGTTTAAATCAATATCTTGGTTGCTCCCAAGAAAGGTTTTTTTCCAAGAAGAATATCAGCAACCTGCTTTAGTTTAAAATCTTTTCTTATATTTAAGAAACCACTGTTAGGTTGAATAAGATGCCAAAATTCTCAATTTTTGAGCCTTCATAGCTGCTATATAAAGCAAGGAATGAACTTTGATTGTTATATATTACGTGACTGGTGGTCATCTGAGAAGTTTCGTAGCCACTAAACATAACTCGGTCGTGTACAAAAGACCTCAGTGCTATCTCAAATACCTTCACAAGTGGCTTGAGTTCCTGACCATTGACCATCGGCTTGACATGTTCTTACAGAGCTGCCCTTCCTTTCGTAGCCCACATCGCAAGTGAAAGTACACTGATCATTGTATTCGTACCCCTGCCCTGTGCATGTCTTAGTACCGTGGGCCTGCTGTGGCAACACTGCGCACGTAATGACTGCAACAAAGCATAAAACATATAAGAAACCTTTTAAGCTTGTTGAGATCGCTTTAAACGTTTTTCCCTTTAAAGCTTGCAAAACCGACCCGCTCGGGCGCCCCACACAAGGTAATCTAAGATTCTGGATTTCACGCTTTTCCTTAACCCTTTCACTGCCAGAGTGTTTGATAGAGTTTTGTAAGGTGACTCTAACTCTTGAGTCTGTGGACGAAATTCTATGATGTGACCATTCAAATGAACGTTCCCTTCATGTACTTACATATGGTGCTATTTGTTTCTCAAAATTTTAGAAAATGAAATTTGGAAATTTGGTCGAAATTTGCCTTGGCCACATTTGGTAGGGAAAGGGTTAATTTCCTGACCGGATTCCAGATTCCTTGTCAGTAAGAACTTGTAACACGGATTCCAATCGTTAGCGGGATTCCAGAATCCTTGCGCTCAATTCCACATTATTCAAAGCCCGGGATTTCAGATTCCACAAGCAAAAATTTCGGATTTTGGAATCCAGATTACCGGGAATCCAGATTACCTTGCATGGGGAAATGCCAAATGGGGCGAATTGCATGGAGCGAAATTTAGGGCAGTGGAGTGGTAAGGAGGTGCCGAATATGACGCTTCCTGATGAAACCAAACATGGTATCAGAGTCTCATGACACGATCGTTGATTCACCAAATCTGGGTAATTACAAGAGAACAAGGCAACCAGACCCTTAACACGATAAATAGAAACACTCTATATTACTTGTCCTCTCTTGATTAAAGTACATATTAAATTATTCGCCTTTCATGCTTGCTATTCTGCGGGCTGCAAAAAAAAACTAGAACCCACAAATTTCTAGTAAACGGTGTGAAGTGTGGAGAAAAAGAGTTCTAGAGTAATATCAAGTGTTCCGATGAAAGAATTGGCGAAAGTCAGGCTAAGCTAAGGAAAGGATTTTCGATCGAACGAAATCAATACTCACTCTCACACCGTGCTGGTGTACCGCTCCAAGCCTTGTTACTTTGACATGTTCGAGTGCTAGAACCTTCTAGATTGTAACCATCATTGCATTGGAATTCACAGACACTGGTAAAAATATTTCCACAGACAGCCCTGAAAGCGCCGTTTGCTGGAGCCGCTAGTTGTTCACACAGGACAGCTTTATTGCAAATAGAAAACCAGAGTTATGTCTTAAATTAAGAGCAATGAACAATATTAGTATGTGTTATACTATTAGTATAGGTAATAGCATGATTTGTAGTGATATTTGGCATAAATACCACGAGTGATATTTCGAATTTGTTACACGTAATTTCGCGAGCCGTTAGGCGAGTGAAATTTGTGACATTTTTGAAATATCAGGAGTGGTATTTATGCCAAATATCACTACAAATCATGCTATTATTTGTTTATACTACTACCAAATAATGGCAAGATTTGTACGTGATATTTGGCATAAATAACACTCGCGATGTTTCAAAATTGTTTCAAATTTCACTATAATTACGTATAACAATTTTGAAATATCACTCATGGCATTTATGCCAAATATCACTTCTAATCATGCTATTACCTATACAAATTAAGAGCAATGAACAATATTAGCATCTGTAATCATATGGTGAAAAGTGAAATTAGGGAATAATTTCAGGTGCATTTTGTCTAAATTCTAATAATATCATGGATGACAAATTACGCTAATTATTATACGCTGTACTCACTATCTGTCTTCTCATTGGCTAAGAGCCTACAGTTAATTTTGTAAATCAGCGCAACCTACAGATTAGTTAGGTATCTGCTAGCAGATAACTGACTAATCTGTAGGTTGTACTCGCAATGCATGGTTTCCAATAACAATATCAAATCACTTTCCTGGCGAAGGTTTGTTTGTCGTTATTTTCTTCAAAACAATGTATAATAAAACAATTATTACTTTCGGTTTTTGTGATATCCTAAATAATCAAGGTCTCTCACTTACCGAGACCTTGATTATTCTAGATATCAAAAAAACCTCATCCAATAATTGTTTACAATAGGCCACTTCCGAGTTCCAAAAATCCTCACTTTCAAAATGAGGCCAAGTGCACAACCTTCCCTGTGAAAATGAGTTTTATTTGTATGAGAATGAAAAATTTACAGTCACGCCTACAGTCACTACAGAATGATTTTTTTTTCATGTTCTAATTACAATCGATCTCAGAGAAAGAATCCCGTGCGTCGAAATACATTTTAAATTTCGGGTTTTTGGGAAATTTGTGCATAAGCCGCTGCTAGATCTAGGTTACTGATTTTTAACACGATATATACCCGTTCACCATGTGAATTACAAAGGTAAAACAGCGGGTGCCTTAGTTGAATTGATGAACGAACACATAAACAGGAAATGATCTCTTGTACCGGATCAAAAACTTGTGAGACAGACAGTAATAAACTGACCCAACACTCATTCATTCTAAAAATAAATAAATAAATAAATTTATTTATTAATAAATGAATGAATGAAATAAAAAAAAATACACTTATAAACACTAAACAAATTCCATTTTTTTGGTTTAGCGTAAACAATGGTTTATAAGCCCCCGAACTTGTTAGCCTCCCCCATCAAGTTTAGACCCATCAACCTGTAAACAAAAATAATACATCTGATTACAAGCCCGCTCCAAATGTACTCAAATGAAATTGATTTATTTTGACGTTTTTCAAAAAAGCGTATTTTTATCAGCAGTGCTATAGATTGATTCGAAGCACTTTCTATTCTGCTTATCTAACAATTATTCTTCGAGCCCTCATGGGTTCTGAGTCAATAGCCCATTCGGCCTTCCCCCTCATGGGCTATTGACTCAGAGGCAGAGGCCATGAGGGCGAGAGAAATAATTGTTTTTGTAAAATCCAACTAGTTGGTCAAAAAAATCGCAAGAAAACAACTTTAGCTAGCAAAACACGATTCAGCCGCCATTATTTTGGTTTTCAAAGCCGGCGCTTTCGCTACTAGTGGGCTATAACACATAGCCTAGTAGTAGCTCAACCAATCAGAACGTAGCATTGATAAAAGACCACTGGTTGGATTTTACTGAAAGGTTATATGCCCTCTGAAAACCCCTTACGAAGAAGTATAAACCCAGAGCTAACAAGTGGCAGTTAAAAGGTACATAAGTTAATTACGTGTGCAAGCGACGCCAGTTTTTGGATTCCCCTCGTATCCAGTCCAGCAATTGCACTCATCTATTAGAATGCTACCAGTATTAGCTGTGGTGGAATTCTCAGGACACGCAGTACACTGACTTGGAGTCGCCCACGTTTTGTACGTGCCGCGGATGCAGGCTAAGGAATAATTAAAACAAGAAAGGAGTTGAGATGAACATAATTTGTATACATTTGTGTTTTAACATCATATTCGCTTAAACGAAGACTTGACAACATCTAAATGCAAGTTTGCGGACCTCTCCGGAAATCAATTTAAGATTAATTTTAGACTTATAATTGGTCTAAAAATAACCTTGGTAAAATTCACTGATATCCCAAGGGCTGACTGGTTGTTTCCCTATCTCTCCAATTATTCTCTCTTGCATAAGGCAATGTTACACGGGACGATTCGCAACGACGACTTTTAGCCCAATACAGCGTTGCAATGTTGGAAGAATGTTGGAACCATTCGAATCAATGTCGCAACAATATCGCAACGCTGTGTTGCACTAAAAATCTTCGTTGCGAATCTTCTCGTGTAACATCACCTTTAAGGCCGATTTAGACGGCACGATCATTTGCTTACGACCATCGTGCTCGACCAACATACGTCATGACTTTCGACCATCCACACGCGCACAATTTTCACTTACGACAGCAATTCACACAACACGATCTGTCGTGAAGTCATGACGTATGCTAGTAGCGCGATATTCGTGAGCAAATGATGATGCCGTCTAAATCGGCCTTTATTAAACTAAGTCATACGCCTTTCTTACATTTAAGGAGGTATTCATGTAATCCAAGAGATCATAATAGGATCTCTTGTGTAATCCTATCTCAGAAAAATGTCTCTTCAGCTTTGTATGACAGTATACACTATTAAGGTGAGGTTACACGAGCGATTCGCAACGACGATTTTTAGCGCAACACAGCGTTGCAACATTGTTGCAACATTGTTTCGAATAGTTACAATAGTGTTCCAACATTGCAATGCTGTGTTGCGCTAAAAATTGCGAATCGTCCCGTGTAACATCACCTTTAGTGTAGAAGAAAATCGCACGTTACTTGTGTTTTTTTGGCATGCACCTGTTTTTTCATGTACTTGGTATTAAAGCGATTACAAAACGCGGGGTTTATCGGTTATTCACACACGGACAGGTGACCTTAGGCCCCGTTTATATTGAAAAAAAGTTGTCAACACTAGCGAGCGTTTATGTTAGAAAATAAGTGGACCTATTTGCTAAACCAAACCAAGTGTAATCCTTTTACCTGGGATTTTTTTCCATCTCAGCGTGGCCTCCCTACAACAATATTCTCTCCTGGCTGAGTGTTTTTTGTGACCTCCCTAGTATCTGAGAGACTTGCACAGGCCAAAGCTACAGCAAAAGTCATTAGAAAGACTCTTGGGACAAATTTGCATTTCTTACTTTTTTTGACTAAATAGCACATTAAGCAAATCTCCTTCCCCCAACCCCTCATACAAGGTTCTGACCATATATCCTCAATTTCTCTGGACTTGAATGCGATAACTTACGATAGCAATGTCCAGGGGTTCCGGCACCATAATACCCTTGTTTGCAGACGCACTGGTATATTCCACTGACGGTACCGCAGGCACAGAAAGCATTACTATCACAGCCATTGGCCGTAGTGCATTTGCTGCTCGTCACTTTCATAAAAATGTTATCGTGGGCATCTGAGAAAAGGAAAATAGGAAATACCAAAGTAAGATAAGGAAGAAAAAAAGTACAACTTTCTCTTTTTTTCTTGGGTCAAAAATTTGTGATTAGGAGGTTTAAGCAACGACATTTTTGAGCGACGCACGTCAACCGGAAGAAGATTTTTTTGCAATCTTGGGGCATGATGTCGACCACATTTTTGGGTAAATCGTCTGTATGAGAGAAAGAAAAAGTATCTGAGAATACAAAATTGGCAGCGTCATGTCTTATTGAAAGGGAAAAACTACTCACTTCCGGTTAACGTGCGTCGTTCAAAAAACGTCTTCGCTTTTAAAATTCTTTATTGGCTACCTAATAAACAAGGAAATAACTGAAGCCTGCATCAGAATTGCAGTGTTAATCACTATTTCTAAAAAAAATGTGTTTTTCACACAAAAGGGTAAAAAATATTGTTATACTACTTGTAGCAAAACCAAATTGCAACTTTTCAAAACTTGAAAAAAATCCCTTTAATTTAATCTCTCTACGTGCCACTCCGTAAACTTACAGACCCTGCGTGATTTTTGTTTTGTTTTTCTTTAGGAGCCACTTTTTCAGCCCTTTCTCAGTAGATTTGTTTGAACTTAAAACGATAACAGCTTTTCTTGTACCTTATGAGACATGAATCTGTCAATGCTTGATCTGCATTTTTTCAAACCGATTTAAAAGTCGGTTTGATGGAACTAAAAAGTCTTTAAAAGGTTGTTATAGTTATTTTGAGCTAGCCTGTGTACAGACGGCTATTTTGAGCCATTTTAAAAGACATTTATAGTTTGTTTACATCCATCTAGTACCACATTCTGTTATAGTTGTTTAGTCCCTTACTTCTTATCGAAAAATACTTAAAAAGCGTTTAATAATATACAATGTATTTTAAAGTATTAAGGAAGTCTATATAAAACACCAACACATCAAATAGAACAAAATGTTTAAGAAAGAAACTCTTAACATTGCTTAAAAAAATTGCTTAAAAAAGACCCTTAACCAAAATTATTTAACGCCAACATGATACAACTAGTAAACTACTATCGCATACAAAAACTAAATCGATTATAAAAATAATGATAGGAATAATAAAAAATGCTCTTTTTTGAGATAGAGTTATTTTTGGCGATAAAAGAAAGGTAAATGTGGTTAATTAGAACATGAATTCATATGCCTTTTAAACAGTAAAGATCTTTTTATGACACAGTTTCCAGGGTGCGTTTCAGTTTTTTTTCTTTTCAGTGCTTAACCGAGATGTATTCCTGAATCTTCCCTTGCTTACCGTATACCAATTACTGACAGAGGAATTCAGTTTAGGCCTCACCGTTTGGAGTGAATCCATTTTAGCATCCTCAAAGGCTTACTTTATTACAATTATTTGACGCGACAACCGATGCGTACGCAGACCTGTTCTTAGACAAATTTTACCTGTGTTGAAATAAAAAAAATTCGCCATTTTCAAAACATCGTTTTCTTTTGGTGGGCTGCTTTTCATTGAATTTCGACGAAAAAATCAACTGATTTTTTTGTTCTAACTGAACGCAATACCTTTCAAGGGTAGGTGTTTTATTGGTATAAATAAAATAAAATAAAATAAAATGGAACAAAATAATCTTGAATAAATAACCTGTAAAAGCTTGTAACGTTAGAAAAAGGGGAACACAGTATACGCCGAGTATTTTTAAAATGTATCAGTAACATTTCCTACCTCCTCTGATATACAATGCAAGTTCTCGGAAGTTGGTAAAAGATGCAAACTCGAGAACATGGTCATTGCTCGTCGCTAGTGCTTGCAACTGCCAATCACTATAACCATCTACACCTACTGCGAAGAGATCCACATTATAGTTATTCTTCAGTATGTTAGCATTATCCCTTGGGTCCCCATAATTCCAATAGCCGTCGGTGATCAACATAGCGACTGTGTGCACATTCAATCTTTTGTGGTTGTTGTTGATGGCGGTTTGCAGGAGGCTGGAGCTCGTGGAGAAGGCTTCTTTCATATTAGTTGCCCAGCCATAACGGTGGACAACATTGTACTGGAAGAAGGGCTTGAACTCGCACTTTTGATGTGTAAGTGATAACGGGTCGATATCAATGTAGTTGATATTAGTCTGAATATATCTGCCGAATGTTATTACCGCTACTCTCGTCGAGTAAGGAGCAACACTGAATTCATTGAGGAGATTCTCGACAAAAATTTTCTCTGACGCAAAGCCATAGTCGCTGACACTGCCAGATACATCCATTAAGAAGATTATGTCCGACTGACTGTTGTTGTATTTTGCCTTAAAATCACTAAGAATTTTTGCCTCATTTTCAAAAAGGCCACTTACACTTCTGCCAGCGAAGAAAACCGCAAAAACTACTGGGATCAACAAAGATCCCATCTTTTTTTCCGCTAAGAGAGGCTAAGTTGGTCTCAGCGGGTGAAATTAATAATGTAAGGTTCTCTCTTCGCTATATTTCTAATTACTCAGTGTGAGTAACTAATGACTAATTAATTCCGAGTTCAAGTTTGCACACCTGTTGAACTGATGATATCGAATGGGATGCAAAATCTACAAAATTTCTATCACGCCTTAACAACAGCTGTCTACCTGAGACTATTTCTCAGCTTCCACTGCCAAAAAAATGTGGCTTATATTTTTAAATCTAAAATAATCACAAAACGAAGGCCCTAATAAACAGGTATGGAACTAAAGGGCAGAGGAAACCTGAAAATGAGAGATATTCTTATTTTTCTAATATCCGCTATTAATGATGATTGGTTGATGATATTTTAAGGCGAAGTCTGACCATTTCTTTCAATAAATAATTTTACGAATTCATATTCCATCCTAATGAGCCTTATTGTGTTTGGTATTCACGTTTGGGAAAGACAAGAGTTACTCATATATGTAACACCGTATCTCAATTCGTTTCACGGTTTTTTTAATTAGTTTACTGAGCTGTTCACCTGTGTAACCAGTAATCAGTTTTGAGATGGTAACCA